>NW_028221531.1:0-62503 GCF_014529385.1 Adiantum capillus-veneris
TGGATTCAACAACCACCTCTTAATGCAAGATCATGCAATCATCACCAAGGTGATTATTGCCAAGCATACGTGGTCATCCTTGACCAAGTGATTTTTGAGAATTCTCGGAACCAATACAATGGATTCAAGTTGAATCTCTTTCGGCAAGTTGATTTTCACTTGAGGTATGCAGTTGATTTTCACGTTTTTTGAGAATGTGCTCACGATAACTATGGCATGCAACATGTGTGTGTGTGCGTGCGTGCGCTGCCATGGAAGTTTTTTTTCCATACTAGTGCAGTTTCGGTATTGCAAGCACAAGCAAGGCTTGTAGAAGTTACCATAAGCACTAATTTTTGCTAAATACACTGTTAGCATTGTTAGCAAAAATCTAAGCTAGGTTTGTAGATCACAATCAAGCAAGGCTTTGTGTTTTTGATGGCCTATAAAGGCAATTGTTTAAGCTACTATGCAGGCCATTTAGACAAACAAGGTCGTTTAATCCAAGAAAGCTCTCCAACAAGGGTTTATAGCACCCAAGTTTTTATCAGCATAGCTCTCAATGAGGGCAGGTCTTGTACCTTATCCGATGGGTTTGAAAATTAACTGGCAACAGGTGCATACAAGCAGTATTAGTCAGCTTAGGTATGCTTTTCTTCTACAATTACTATCGATATTGTTATGCTCCCAATACGATATATTACTCAACAAGGCTGATAATTGATGGGGCTAATTTTCTTTTAACTATATTTAATCTAACACTACCATAAGATGCATCACAGGAGCAAGGCTCCATCTACAAATACTCAAAAAACTAGCTTGTGTGTTCCGTCGGCCAGTATCTCCTTAATGTATCCTCTTTGTGTTGTCAAGCAAAGGGGAAAAGCAAGGCTTTTAAGAGCACGGCTCCCTATCTATATTTATGCATTACATGCATGATCCCTCCAAAGAGATTACAGCTTGCCAGAGTGTAGTAAAAGTAAGTACACAAAGTACATTGATAAAAATTTGTTAGCTAAGCTTCCTGAGCCATTTAATTCAAGGTTGGGCAATCTAAGGATTTTCAATAGTATACACGATTTGGCAAGGCCAATTCTCTATGCAAGATCGACAAGGTCAATTTTGTTTTACTTTCACATCTCTGTGTCAACAAGAGCACCTATTAGATACGATGGTTCTATCTCATCTCCTTGATGAACTTATGTGAAGAAAAGTCTTCCCTTTAGGGTATATGCCTAGTAGCTTCCAAAGTTTGAAATTTGCTAGAAGCATACGAACTTGTGAAAACTTGGCAACATGTCAATCTGATATTTTTCATGCATTATCACTCTCGTGAAACACAAACACCGACCTCGAATGCTGACACAGAAGGTAATCAAACCCAACATACATACCATTACAATAGGTAATCACCAAGACAAGAATGTCAGACACAACACACAAACAATTGCAGTAGGCTCACAAATGTGCTGGCAAAACCTTCAATGGCCCAACAGGATTGCCAAATGTGTTGGAGTTCAACAACACAAGAATATCTCTCAACGCACATGTTGTCAAACAGAGAATAAACACTCACTCCATGATCAGACTCAACAAAAGACATAGTCAGATAACTTCAAAGTTAGCAAACAAAACATAGAGAAAAGATCAAAGAGAGTAAAGAACACCACGGCTAAAGCTTCTCTCGCATTCCCCTACTCAGAACTCGTCCCAATATAAGTGCCAACTGATGAGTATATTTGTCCAACCCAAAAAGGTTCTTGACATAAAATATCAGACTTGCAAAATCTGACCTAGCAATATTCCGACCCAGCAATATTCAGACTCAGCAATATCTGGTTGACTAAATATCAGATTCAACAATAATCAGAGTCAACAAATATTTGACTGACCAAATATCAGAGTCAGCAATAATCAGAGTCAG
Source organism: Adiantum capillus-veneris (assembly GCF_014529385.1). Taxonomy (NCBI): domain Eukaryota; kingdom Viridiplantae; phylum Streptophyta; class Polypodiopsida; order Polypodiales; family Pteridaceae; genus Adiantum; species Adiantum capillus-veneris. Next base: position 1,904 of record NW_028221531.1, read on the forward strand.
CAAATATCTAGCTTAGCAAATATCTGACTCAACAATATCACAGTCAACACATGGCACGTCCCGATGGTGGGTTTTGTAAAAATCCGGCTCGGATCCACATATCCTTTGATCATAAAACATTCATAGGTTTTGTTTGCATCTTTGCAACACTGTCTGGATTAGTCATTGATAGTTCAGACTTAGCAAATTGCTTCTCCAAACTGATCCTTTGTTGTTTTTGGCTCTATTTGTTTAACCATAGGTGTTGTTGATCCTTCTCCTTGCTCTAGAACCTTCTTGACCTGCTTAGATTCTTGATGCTTTTGATAAAAAACCTAGTTCCCCAATTCTTTGGCTCTATACTCATGGACCTTAATGGCCTCCAAACTTCTTGCATGCTCTCTACCATTTTTTGCTTTACAGTTTAAAGATCTCCTCAAACATCAACAAACCATTTACATCTGCATCTTCTTGACCTAATGTTGAAGTCAACTCCAAAAAATTTAAAGCATTTGAAAAAAAAATTATTTTAAAATTATAAATCTGTTAATTATGCTCTTCAATGTTCAAATTTATCCTTAAACATGTAAATGTAAGTTTATTTTACACTTTACATTTAACTTTTATTCATTTGATGTTGAGTCAGATTTCTTTGAGCAGCTCTTGTTTATGCTTCTGCTTCCATAGATAGTCCATCTTTGATTTGAGACTATCCATTAATCGAGTTTGTTTTTATAGAAAAACTTTATATACACCAAAATTTGCTACCTACTACATCTAAGTCTCTAACTGAATTTGTTGCATACTTATGTACTCTTGCACATCTGCAAACATCTTGACAGCCATTCCATTGTCTTTTGCAACAACATGTCCTTATTCTGATGTCGCTTCAAAAATTGAATCTTTTTCCACCTTACATTGTGCAATCCCATATCATTGTACACCACTTTTTGACAACATGCCAAGGTAGGGAACCTCTCAAATACAAATACATTCAAATCAGATCATACAAAACAAACTTATGGAACCAAAATTCAAAGAGAAATCCTCTACTCCAAAGATGAAGTATAGAAAACAATTTCAACTTGTGAAAAACTTCCACAGAAACTCCAACTGAACATCCTCTTTAAAATTCTGAGTATCCACTGCCTTTCCATTTACAAAATGCTCCTCTGTAGATTTATGAGATACCACTGCTGCAATTGATTGACTTACCATTTTTGATGGATTTGATGTATTGTTGCCTTCTTGCATTGTGAACTTTCAGTTATTCCAATATTTTCAAGTCCAAATTTTCAAAATCAGATCATCCTCCATATTTTTCCAAAATTAGATCATCCTCCTGTAAAAGGCACATTCCACCTAATCCAATTGTTAAGTCCACCTAATTATTCTTGTAATGTATTGTTCTTTGCCCAATTTGCAACTCCATAATTTGTAGCACATGAAAATGTGAATTCTGATAATCTGCCATCCACATCTAATAGTCCATCATGTAAGAATTCACTTCTACTATCTCATCAAATTTAAAACACACATCTCTCAACAAAAGTATGCTTGGATTGAGAACAACTTGTCCTACATCAATTTCAGAATGCACATCCATTGAAATTTCATCATTCTGTATTTCAAACATCATTGCATGCTCCACACAAACTGTTGAACCTATTTTATACTCCTCAAAGACTTGCTCTTGAAATTCTTCATGCTCAATCTGATCTATGAGACCTTTTTTTGATTCATCCCTGTTTAGATTGGAACAACGATCAATCTGCTTCTTCCAATTCTCTGCAATTGAAGCCTATCCTGGCTTGATATCAACCTATGACATCAAAATCTGTCCTTCAAAACATTCAAAACCAAAATTTTGATTCACTTGATCATTCGCAACATTTGGCATCGTGGTATGATTTTTCGACTGAATTTGCCGATCATCAAAATTAGCATCAGTAAACTCCTTCAATGTTCCTTCAACCCCCTTTGCAACACTTTCTTCACCTGCAAAGATCTTTTTGGTGGAGACTCCTCCTGAATTGATATGGTTTTCAGAAATTCCTCCTCAACAAATTTGAGTTCAAGAAATCTGATTTCGAACAATTCCTCTAGTGCATTCATCTTACTATTCACCAATTCAAGTGGGCTTTGAGTAACATGAACAACATCATGGTTATGTATGACATGCTTCTCCCCACAAATAGGGTAACAACATTTTCCATATGCAAACAACATAAGTTTAAGCAATGGATCTTCCTCTTGCACTCCATGCGTATACTCTAGTGGTAGGTTAGGGGTATCTAGGGGCTCTTCTAGGCTCTTTTGGCCAACCTCCTTTTGCACCTCCTTCTCCTCCATGTTTGGTATCCCTACTTGGTGGATTACATGACCCATTCTCCATCCATCGTCATCATCAGCACTTGAATCCCCTTCAAACTCATTCTCATATGCATCCCTTAGCTTCTCACATGCTTTTTTCAACTTGAAAACCTTCTTTCTACTAGAACATGATTTTCGCCTATCCCCTTTATGATCATCCGGCCATTCATATGCATTCTCCAAGTCATCTTCAAAATCATCTAACTTCTCTAAGGTTCTTTCCATTTTGTTATAGGAAGTTGCCTTTTGCAATTTGCTGCTAATGTTATGAAGTTTTGTGCACAAATCCACCATGCACCACTTCCTACAAGCATCTCTCTTTGAGCACTCATCAACTACATACGAAAAATCATCCACCTCATGCTTCTTACTCATGCAAACCTCACATTTATCTTTCTTCCTTTCACCCCCCATAATATTGTACGAGGATCCGCATAGTCCATTTAATTGGTTGCTTAAATTGATTGGAAAATTTAAGTTTAGTGAAGTCTTTATATGTTTGGAAAAATTCAGTAAAAGATACCATTCTTGAGTTTGTTTGCTTCGATAGATCTCATTATCAACATCAATTCAGCATCAGATTTCTCTGTCTAATTTCAAGAAATTGTTCTTTTGTCTCTGCAAAATCATCCAAAATTTTGCCATTTTGCACAGCTTGAATCTGCAGAACCTGGTTAAATTTGTGCAACCTGAATCTGCAACACTTATAGCAGCAAAATCTGAATTTTGAATGTGTAACAATGCTTCTAATCAAACATGATGGTTGAAATCCATCATCTCTACTGCTCCTGAAATTCCACTCCTTGGTCTAACAATTTTTCCTTCAGGATAGGTTCTTTCATAGCATCATCACTCTCGTGAAACACAAACAACAACCTCGAATGCTACACAGAAGGTTATCAGACCCAACATACATACCATTACAATAGGTAATCAACAAGACAAGAATGTCAGACACAACACACAAACAATTGCAGTAGGTTCACCAAATGTGTTGGCAAAACCTTCAATGGCCCAACATGATCGCCAAATGTTTTGGAGTTCAACAACACAAGAATATCTCTTAGCACACTTATTCTCAATCAGAGAATAAACACTCATTCCATGATTAGACTCAGCAAAAGACACAGTTAGATAACTTCAGAGTCAGCAAACAAAACATAGAGAAAAGATCAGACAGAGTAGAGAACACCATGGCTAAAGCTTCTCTTGCATTCCCCTACTCAGAACTTGTCCCAATACAAGTGCCAACTGATGGTTATAACTGTCCAACCCAAAAAGGTTCTTGACATAAAATATCAGAGTCAGCAAAATCCGACCTAGCAATATTCTGGCCTAGCAAATATTCAGACCCAACAATATTCAAACTCAGCAAATATCTGACTGACCAAATATCAGACTCAACAATAATCAGAGTCAGCAAATATCTGACTGACCAAATATTAGAGTCAGCAATAATCAGAGTCAACAAATATCTGGCTTAGCAAATATCCGACTCAAAAATATCTCAGTCAACATTAACATAAGAAAATATCATATGACTACTTTATTTGGGGTTTTAGGAATCATTCTCTTTTGTTCAAAGAGAGATATGATCATTCTGAACTTCAATTGTGAATATGATTCCAACTAAGACATGCTCTATGCTTAGTTGCAACACTGAATGTGTCTCTTGGAGTGGTAATTGTTGGGGCATGACCCAACTGATATACACTCACTCCATAGGTGCTGAGGGTCACATGTTGAACTTATCATAGTTATACTTTCAAGGAAAAAAGTCCGCAATATGCGGAGGGGTATGATCTCATCACAATTATACTTTGAAGGAAAACGTTCGGCAATATGCCAAGGGGTAGTGGACAAGTTCAACTTCCAAGGTTTATTTTTAATTATTATTCGACACAATAGACTGTCTTAGTCACTATTGGCTACTAGTTTGAGCAATTTCCATACATAATCCAAACAAGAGGCTTGACAATGTAGGTTCTAACCAACAGGTTTTGATTGCAAAGCCAACACCCATGATTACTAGTGCTCTACTACTTGATCTTTACTAGTCCTTCAATAAGGTTTCCTAGGCCTTTACATGTGGGAAATTTAAGCATGCATATTTAGCTACTTTGGGCATGTGCATTTAGCTACGGGTACGTGAATACTATGTTCAATCGCTACATACGCATCTGATTTGATTTTATCTCATTTTTAAATATTTTTTAACTGATTCTCTCCAAGTAGGATGTATACGCTTCTATACTTTCATCCATTTTTCTCTTCAGAACATGACATGGTCATGTAGGAGCAAAGTATTTTGGGCCATAGTGTCCAAAATACATTTCTGCATTATGAAGTTATGGACCTACATGGAGGGTTTTGTTTGTTGGCACACGTTGTCACAAGAGGAGCAACAGAGTCTAGCAAGGAGTTCAGTTTAGCCAGTGTGAAGCAAGGATAACAAGGGTCCCTCTCACTCATGTCGCTGAGTGTTTACAGTTACCTCCACACACAAGTACCTCTCGTACTTGATGGGTGTCTTTTTTTTTAACCTCCTTATCTGCGACATATTCACATGTGGAGAATATGAGTCTCTGGGATTGACATTGGTGCCCGTTATTTTAGTTTTGTCTCACAACAAAGTCCCCCAGGGGAACCATTTCAGTGGCCAGAAATTGTCAAATACTTAGTAAGACTTGTTAAGGTTACCAGTATTGTTAAACAAATTTAACAAACGGTTGTTTCTACACGTAGCAAAGTTATGTTCAGTTAATGAACTAGTTCATTTGGTATCTAGATTTGATGGATTTTCACATTCTATTAAGGTCCAAATATGTTGGCACGGTTTTCACATAATAAGTAATTAGTTCTTCTCCATGAGCCGTGAGCATAACATTATCCATAAGCATTGGCAAGTCCGGTCATGGATATTCATATCTATTTTTTTTGAATGCATGCACACTAGGTGTTATGGGCCCTAGTGTTCCAGCAAAGGTTGATTAGCTTCTAAAGCCGCTCGCACTCTATGTGCAATATCTTTATGAGATTAATTGTAGATCTATCAATCACCAATATAGGTCATGGCTCGGTTTGGGTGCTTGTAGATCAGCTCATTAAAGTTAACCAAGACGTCTATTCTTAACATTGTTGCAAAGAATTGTGATCCATGTTTACTAGTCATTTTGGTGCACTGTTTGTAAACAGTGGAGAAATACATCTCAGTACTACCAGTCATCCAGAGAGGATAGAAAGATTATAAGTGTTAATCTTGTACTAAAAGATATTCTAAGCGAGTACGTTGGCACCAAGAACTCCTATTGGAAAGTTTATTTCTCTAGTTGGAGTTTGCTATGATCATGAGGCAAAGCATGTTGTGAGGCCTAGTTTAGTCTCTTCATGTTTGTAAACGGTGGAGAAATACCATCTCAGTACTACCAGTCATCTAGAGAGGATAGAAAGATTATAAGTGTTAATCTTGTGCTAAAAGATATTCTAAGCGAGTACGTTGGCACCAAGCACTCCTATTGGAAAGTTTATTTCTCTAGTTGGAGTTTGCTTATCATGAGGCAAAGCATGTTGTGAGGCGTAGTTTAGTCTCTTATGTTTACATAAGGTTCTCAATCTCGATCAATAGTTACAGTGGGGTTGTCTACTAATGCAGATTGATAACAAGTCAAGGACTTATACTTTGTTGATGAGTTACGTTAGCCAGTTACTTTCATGGAATGTAAAAGAGGTACTTTTTGGGGTACATCTTTATTGTAAAAACTCGTTTAGCATGCTCAAGTGAGTTCTAAATGGAGTCTACATGTTATGTTGGATATGGTCCGTTTACACAAGATGGTTCCAAAGGGACAACAATGCAAAAAATTAAGATGCTCTTCTTGATTTCATTGAACCTCCTAGTGAACCGTGTTTCGATCAAATGGACAACTGGATCTACGAAGGATGCCACTGCAAAAAACATTAATGTTCTTATAAAGATATCACCGATTTTTTTTTAGGATGAAAATGCTTATCCAAGGGAGAAGTAATGTCAAGCCAAGGGCCAAAGGGTCTGAACGGCTCAGTATGGCTAGGAGCTGAGGGCAAGGGCATAAGGTAAGGGCTCCTACTTGTAAGAGCCAAGGGCTATAAATTGGGAGGTTGGGAGGAGATTATTATGCATGTCCAGCCCTAGGTATCATAATAAAGAAGAGAATCTTCCAAGTCTTTCGCACCCATTTGTAGATTCTAGTGGCCAAACCCCACAAGGCAAGCAAATGAGCGCTCTATTCTAGGAGGAGGTAAGAAAAGCATCTACAAATTGCTAGGTAATCCAAGAGCATCATCTTGATGCATCCAATTATAAGAAGCAAGCGATAGGGAATAAGTTGGTGTTTTGATGATTGTTCCCTCCTTTCTCTCGCATGTCCAGAAACACTAAAACTATATTGGAGTCTAGAGGACAACAATCAATTTTGGGCTCCAATGATTTCTTCCCCAAATGCTAACCTCCCCTCTTGCCCTTCTTCCCACATGAAGCCACTAGCTATTGATATCCAACTCTTTCTTTCCCAAACCCTAGTCTTGATATTACTCTTCCCTTGAAGGAGACTTTTCATAATAAAAAACATTAATGAATTTTTTTCTCTCAAAAGCACAAATGTCTTCCTAATTAACCAACATTTGGCTTAACTATCAGCTTGTAGAAACGGCCTAACATTGTAAAATTGGTTGATGGTAATCAGACTATCAATTAAAACCTCTAAAGAGATTGTCCCTTTGTCCAAAAGGGATTTTAGTAGAAAAGCTTACCTCAATCAAGATTCCCAAATTGAGCAAAATATATTGCTCTTACTTTGAAGCAAGTCCGTCTAGAAACATGGAATGCTAGCATACTAGTGCAGATTAGTCAAGCAACAATTGCTCTTGCTCTTACTCTGAAGCAAGTCCATCTAAAACATGGAATGCTGACATACTAGGGACAATTAGTCAAGCAACAATAGTTAGACTTTCCTATGACACATAAAAAGATTTGACAATGTGTGTCTAAATGAACAAATACATTTACTCTCAACAAGAAAAGTTGTAAGATCCCAAATTTTTGGGTCTCTTTTAAAAATAAAAAAATAGATTTCAATATCCGCTTAGTGAATTTTTTGTCCATGCAACCACTATAGATGAAGGAGAAAATGAAGAACTTTTGATACCTTTTGGACTCGCTAATGCTCCAACATTATTTTATAACTATTGCAATCGAAATTTCTCCAGGACAGAATCATAAGTAAATATCCTGTAAATTAGTCAAATTAGCATTATATTTTTTAGAAGATTTCACACTTATTTATTCGATATTCATGTCCAAGTGATGACACCTCAAATTTTTCAAGTGTCGAAGGATGTAAGATTCGCGATTGTTGGGTCTCTTTTAAAAATAAAGAAAATAGATTTTGATATCTACTCAGTGAAATTTTGGTTAGAATGCTTCTTTGGTAGTGTTATAAGGATTTAAAATGAAAAGAAAGGTCATTTTCATTCTGGTATGGTATGTCAAACGGATGTTTGGTTCAATTTTGGAAAAATATTTTTTTTAAATAGCTTTTTTATGTTCTTTGGGCCTTTCAATGTTTTTTTTTGCAAAAAGCAGGACCAAATCCTTAATCTATAAGTTCCAAGGAAGCTATGGTTCAATTCTGTAAGAAATCTGCTTTTTGAGCGCTTTTCACGTTATTTTTAGTTTTTCATGATTTTTAGTGCTTTTAGTGAAAAGGGAGTCTGCTGTCTTGTTCGACTAGAAAAGGGGAACCCATGGTTCAATTTTAGATTTTTTCTTTTTTATTTTTAATGCTACTTTTAGCTTTTTGTGCTTTTTGGGGTTTTTGAAAAGCAGCGTGCTTTCTAGGATGACCTATATATGAAAATGATATTTTTGGTCACTATTGGATATAATAAAAACCATTCGAAGAAGAAATGGGAATAAACAAGACTTCATTAAAAAATATTTTCATAAAAAAAGACACCTTAAATACGCCGAGACAGTACAGGAAAGTCATAATTATGTCGGGGCATCACAGTGCATCATAGTTCACAATCACATTAGTTGTCGAGATATTGTCCAATTGATCAATTTTTGCTATAAAATTTGAAGGGAAAGGGTGAGCGTTGACCCCCCCAAAGCAATGCCTTGTTTTTAACAAAGTTTCCAAAAGCTTGCAGTTCTATCTGGTCAGCGAGGGGGCATTACCTATTGCCTTAGGGCACACTCTTGCCTCACCCAGTGCCTATAAATCATCCTATAGTGCTTAGTTTTCAGTTTCGACAGTTGCCACGTCTATACATATGAATTATATGGAGTGGTGTAAGCTCTCCATCACCACTTCTCTTTTCACTTTGTGTGCACTGCTCTTTAACGACTTCATGGAAAAAACCTCTATGTAGCTCTCATTACCGCTCTCTTGCGACAAAGCAAGAATCCTTTCGACAACTGATAATTTCTTCTAACTAACATCAAGAAGCTCTAAATTCCATAGCCATCATCTCTTTCTCTCTCTACTTCGTTTTCTAAGTAACTACCTTCTCAGTGTTGCTGTATCATATACAAGGGCATGTATGGACTTGCCGGATATGTACAAGGATGCTCCATGCTTGTTTTAGCATGTTTAGCACGTTGATTTATTGCACACGGTGTGTTTATGGTGATGTAAGGCATAAAAAGCGCTTTTCGTTTCACGTTGTATAGGCACCAGGAACACGGTTTTGATCATATCTCCCAAACTGCTATGAATTGGATCAAGCCCTTTAAATCAGAGTTAAACATAGCATCTAGAACATTTTCTCTATGGGTATCATGTGAAAATTTTGCATGAGCAAAGAGTTATGGTCAAAATACAGCTTGCTACCCACTGCACGATAAAAAATTTGAACCCCAAGCTCCTTGGAGAACCACCATATAGATTCATTGGATGAACAAAACCACTTAAGCAAATAAAAGACTTGATTAAAGTTTCTGATTGAATGTATCTAGATCATTGACATCATTTTGTGAGTATGGGTTATTAACCGTTCCTTATACGGGGTTACCTACACATGTAGGGGTGCTACAAGGGGGAGTAACATATGACGACGTGAGTTCGAAGAGTAGCTCACATATGTTTGATGGTTTGTTTTGATGAATTGATTTCAAGTGTTTGATATCCATAAAATTATATGGGGGTATAGGATTAGCCAACCCGAACCGTACAGGAAAATATGAATAAGGTGGCTTTCTTTTTGTGTTACGGTTGTTTGAAAAAGCCTCTTATGGAAAAATTGATGTGATAAAGTGTTAGTCTATGTTATGGGCATGCGCTTGATGCACTGGTTTGAGGTCAAATACTCTCATTTTCTTGTTATGCATACACTTGAAAATAACTATATTTTTCATATATGTGATGTTATGGCATATGATTTATCAAAGTGACGGGCCTGTTTTGCATCATGGTTAAGTTGATGGGATGTTTTCATATGATGTATGGAACCTCATGGATGGATATGGATACCTCATGTGCATTTGTATACTGCTTTCCACCCTTCTAGGTCAAAACTAGCTCCATGTGCTAGGGGGTGAGGCGTGGTCATAGTGCATCACTTATGCATGGATAAACATTGTCAAAATGGGATTTTAAACTAGGTTTACTCTCTAGTTGGACTTCTTTCATGCATAAAAAGTTCATGTCTTAAGGGCCATGTGTGTGGGCTCAGTTTGATTGCAGTGGATATGGAAAACTCTAAATGTGGGAGTGGGTTCAATAAGGAATATCTTCTATGGTCAAGGGTTGAGATCCTTCATGGATTATGATTATGATTTTGATCGTGGAAGCCGGTGTGGCTCTTGGATTTTTTTGGGGTATGGTTGTGTTGTCAAAACATTTGCAGCCATGTTATGTGCTAAAGTGGCTTTGCAAGATTAGATGTACATCACCCTGAGTTGGGCGGAGTGCTCACCCATGTGATGGAATTAGATTATGGTTTTGGATTGGATCATGAAGTGGTTTGATGGTTTATAGTGAACATATAAGGGTGAAGACCGTGTACAATCTGACAACTTGGAAAAGATTGTTTTGCATATAGAAGATGCTATGGTGATTGGACTCATGTGTTATGTTTTTCGTGGTAGTGTAGCTACAAGATTATGATTACCTACATCGCTTAGCCTTAGATAAAAGATCCAATGACCTGGGGATTTTTTAGATTGGGGGTGTTTCTTACATCTTCTTTTTTGTTAGGCTCATCTACACGGTTGGTGCGTTAGGGGTTGAATGACCTACATGGCTAACACGTCGGGGATCTTTCCATGGCTTTGCCTAAACACCAGATGCTCGGCATCGAAGAAGCGTGGCACCTAAATCGGTATGGTTGGTGTTGATTCCCTACCACCTATTGGTATTTGGGATCCTTTCAGAGCTCGGGTTCATGAAGGGAGGCAAAGAGGACTCAGCTCTTATGTCTGGCTCCGATAGGTTGGAGGTGTTGTGGCTCGCTCCCTGCAAAGTGAAATTCTCTCTGCTCGTAGCAGAGTGGAAGTGGATGGGTGGACCGGGTAATATCTACACAAGGTTTGATGCTCTGCTTGTCATTTATTATTTTTTATGTTATGGTATACCCAGATTTTGTTATTGCATTAATTCATGGTTGCTTGTGTCATTTAGATGGGGCATTTAAAGATTCCCTTTTGTCATTTTCATGTGTCTCTACCCACTCCATTTCAACCTCTGCTCTTCCCTCTCTCTCTCTCTCTCTCTCTCTCTCTCTCTCTCTCTATTCCCCTTGTGTGGTGTACACATATTCACCCTCCACCTTTTTCTTTTTTTAGTACGCTTTCATTCATTCAAGGGTATAACTATTTGATGCTAGGTGCCTCTATATATAGTCTGGCTCATGGCCGAATCTCCATGCTAGGTCAGGTGTTGAGAACTCCTCTCCCATAAAAACGCTTCCGCAACTCTAATGTATATTAAAATTGCATAAAAGTATAAATTGTATATTTTTGCATAGACTTGTCGGGGAGGGGTATCTCTCACTTGGTATCAAAGCATACGATTATAGAGATAAGCTATCACATCTATCGGTTGACCCAGTTCGGGTTAGCTTCTCTATAGCTTCCTCGTAGTTTTGGACATAGTATGACTCTACAAAATTTGATGATTTTTTTGGCACTAGCTTGTATGATGCTTACTGAATCACTGATGATTATCTACTTTAAAAGACAAAGCAACTATCTGTAATGTTTTAAAGCTTGATAGTTTAGTCAATTAAAATTTATTAATTTTGAAACTCATTGGTTTTTTCTTAAATCATTGCCAAAAAAAAACTCTACATAAAAATTACTGTGGAGCCTTGTTATGGCTCTCATTATCAATGCGAATCTAGTTTCATTTTGGTTTCATTCTCTTGTGTCCATTGAGTATTTTGTTAATCATCATGAATGTAACTCTAATAAACTCAACATTACCCTTAACAATATCCCCCACATTTTTGTAGATATTATGGGTTCTAAGGTAGGGAGGGCACACTCATCTTGATTGTGGGTGCATATGTCATTATGGGCCATGGATCTTTTGTTGCTCAACTCATTAGAGGTACTAGAGGGCATGGAGGACATTGATTCTATTGATCCTATTTCCTTGATTAAAGGTGCACATGAAATTTATGTAATCATGTGTGTTGGCAAACCTATGAAGTGTAGTGGTTGCTAGGGTGTTAGCCTACTGTCATGATAATGGTAGAGCTTAGTTGTCGATGGTGATTGACCTAATGGGGTGATCTCATAAATGGTGCTTGTATCATGGGGAGATGTTGTTTGGATTTTTTCAGAAAGCTATCAATGATCCCATATAGAGAGTTGGGACATTGAGATGATGATTTATAAAGCATAATATTGAGGACTCCCCAACTATCTCCACATTTTTTTTTATATTAAGGGATCTAAGGTGGGGTGCCATAGCCCCATTATGGACATGTTGATGCCACCAAAGGTTGTTGATGCTAGAAAATGTGGGAAATGTGGATATGGTTGCAAGTAGGAGCAAGCCAATATGTTTGGAAAACGCTAGATACAAATGCACACAAATGAAATCAATATGTGTATGCTACAGGTAGTTTTTCAGTCCAAGATGCTTGATTTTGGTGCTTTATGGTTGGAATGCTTGGATATTGTCAAAGTATTGGCTTCAAAGTGTTTTTATGTAGCATTCGATGCAATCTTCAATACTATCTTTGTAGCTCATCACATGAAGCTACGGTCATCAAGTTATGGAAGTTGGAAGTTGAAAGATTTTTGCAATATTTTGCTAATTCTACAAGAGTCCAATTGGTGGTTAAAGCTATCGAACTAAAGTCCTAAGTATTCTCTCTGAGTAGGGCTTTAAAGTTTTCAAATTGGAGTTCAAACGGAGGTAATATGGCTACTCAAAGTTTTTCTGGGGATTGGGGTAGTGATTGGGCTTGCTTTGGAATACATGCATCAAAGTTTTTTCCAGCTTACTAGGGTTTTGGACAATAGTACTTGAGGAGAGCTATGAGATGTGCTTTACGAGTCATTGATCGGATTTGTATGTATGGAGCTATGTGTGATTGAAGTTGGTAGTGAATAGGGACAATGGGAAAATTTTGATTTTTTTCAATTTTATGGAGCCCCATATGGGTGACTAAAAACCTCAAAGTGCATGAAGGAACCTTGGACTCAAAGCCAAAGATGCATATTCGAGGCCCACCTTTATGGGTTGACAATCATAGCCCTAAGCAGGAAGCTGCAACTAAAAGAAGTGTACCCAAGATCAAAATGGCATTAGGGGTGTAGAAGGGCCTCTTTAATTGCCATGAGATTAAAAATGAGATTAAGGAATGAGCAAATGGGGGACTGTCACATGGATTAAAATGGTGGGAGTGGTAGGTCCGAGTGGTCAAACTTATAGGCATAGGGATAAAGGGGTCTTTTCATGTTTTTAATAAAATGAGAAAATAAAAAAATTTGAGCCTTTTCCCATAAAGTTGGTGCAAGAACCAATACTTTCTCTCTCTAGAGGCTATTGAATCCCCCTCCCTCCCTAAAAGAGGGTCTTTCAAAAAATGTGATGACATTCTCTGTCTCCTCTTTACTCTCTCCAAGGTTGCTACGGCTATCCTCTCTCCCCTCCAACTAGGAAACATGTATCTCCTTCTTCAAGTCTCTCTTTCCTCTTTACTCTCTTCAAGCATGTTACCTCTATCCTCTCTCCCCTCCAGCTATGAAACCTACATCTCCTTCTTCAAGCCCACCTTTCCCTTTAAATACCTATTGATCGCTCAAATCACCTTCACAGCTCTACATAAAGTTTTATATATGAATCCATGGCTACTTATAGAGTATCTTCCTCAACATCTTCCTTGGTCCTTCTTCCTCATCTAGATCTGAAATGATCTCCCTCACTCATCAGAATGGTTTTGAAAATTAAGCACAACAATAGTTTGGTAAGATCATTGGGCTTCTTTCAACATATATGTTGGTAAAAACAATGAGCTTCACTCCTATTTGCAATGTTCTCATAACTTTGCTCACCATATTGGGTTTTTTTTTCATCTTGCATGTAGAGATTTGTAGTGGTATCATTGACTGTGTTTGTATACATGTTAGTATTGCTGGTTATGCCACACTAAGAATAACCGTGTATATGAACTAATCTTGAATTTTTTTGCAGGGTTGTGATGCATTCCTTTCATGGCTTCTCTAGATGCTTGTCATCCTAAGAGGTTTATGATATTTTCATACAAAATATGGAGGCAAATGATGGGATTATGGGAGGCCCTTGTCTCGGATATTGTTGTTCAAGAGACTGTGGACCTTCAAATGTGCCAGACAATGGTATTGTGATTCTTGGCCATCTTCATGAGTACCTCAATCTTAGATATAAATTGCCTGAATAGTATTCCTTTTATGTGAATAGCAAAGTTGGACGTTCTAGAAAGGACATCTCATTCCCGAGATTTATCATTGTACAAGCTCAACCACAGAGCTCTATCTTAATGAAAATTTTGTTTTACATCCCATCTCTATGCATAGCTATTAATTGTAAAGTTTAAGTTCTTTTAAGTTTTAATTCAATTTAGGTGATGCTTTGGATAGTTCATTAATTTTTTGAGTTGTGAACGTATCAACTTTTAAAGTCATTTGTGGAGTTCTAAGTTCATTTTTCCTTCTCATAAGACTCTAGCTCTTCTGCTTTCTACGCTAGTTCCTCCCATCTGCCTCCATGGTGACACCCCATGAGGCACTCCTTGCATAGCTGGCAAAGGTGGGCTTTACTGATCACATCGATACACTAGTTCTCGTGTTTGAAGGCACAATTGACCTGGGAGCAACATCATTCATTCATGCCGATGCATTCAAGGAGTTTGTAGAGTATCTAGAGGGCCACATGTATGAATACACAACTATTTTAAGGGACTCACACCATGTGGTTGTCAATTTATTTTCTAAAGCATGTGTACAAATTTGACAATAATTTTTGATACTGCATGTTGAGATTTCTCAAAGGGCTTGCTAAGAGGGACTACAAGGTAGAGGATGAGGATGACCTCATGGACTTGGGCAGGGGTGTATGGGCACCTAATTCCTTAATTGGGACATGGTCTTAGCTTTGTTGGTGCTTGATGGCACGGAGAGGGGTAAGAACAAAGAAAAAAGCAAGCAAGAATACCCTGTAATCCTTGTTGATGAGAGAGATGGGGAGGTTGAAGAGATAAGTGAGCATGAAGAAGCCTCAATGGCACTTATTCTCCTACAAGACTCTAGCTTTGTAGATGACATAGATCAAGTATTAGATCATGGTAGATGAGGTGATGGAGGCGGTTCCAAACTTCCATCTACTCATTTGTATGCAATGGTGATAAAGGGTTATCACTTTCTTTTTCTTAACAACGTTTCAAAGACTGTGGGATTGTGAGAGGATGATAAATTCTACATTATTTCACGCTCCTCCCTTGAGAATGGAGCTTTGGGAATTATGGGCTTTGTGATCTTTTAATATTTTTGTATATCAAGCAAGGCCAGTATTTTGGCCATCCATTTCCCATTCTTCTTAGTCATTGGTGGTGGGGGAGGAAATGGTTGCCATTTCCATGCAAATACATCGTTCTTGTACTTTCTTCTTCACTCTTTTGGGGTTGCCTATTCCTCTATGGTTTGAACCATATTCTTCTTCCCCTTTTGAGATTTCTTTGGCCTTTTCATCAAGGGTGTCGTCTTGCATACCCTCTCTGCAAGATTTACACACGAATGTATGTGTTCTATCGGGGACTTGTTGGGTCCATCAAAGTATGGGGGTATTTTTGCACCATGATCAAGTTCCATGCTATCTTTTTAGGGTCATAAATAGGATTTTTCACGTGAGGCCAAGGACAAATCGGGTAGCATTTGCACCAAAGAACCCCGTTGGTGGATTTTTTGGAACACGAGGAGCCGCAAAGACGCCGAGTGCACCACGGCATGCAAAAGGCCAAAAAAACCTAGTAATTTTAGAACATTGTGTTAGGGAGTAAGCGTAGGGAATTTATAAAGAGCTCAAAAAACTGTATGTTAGGGGACAAGTGTAGGGAATGTAGTTTAGAGAGAAAGTAGATTGTGTAAGGGTTGAAAGCATTGGAAAGGAGCAAGAGAATTAAGGTGCATTGTTCGATGGGGAGGAGGGTATATTTGTGTATGGTGGAGAATAGGGAGCCAAGGTAGCTAGAGGAGGGTGGAGTGGTTGGTTGGTAGGTGGTGGGATCATTGAGTTGCATAATGGCTCCATTTTCATAACATTCTTTAGAAAAAATGGTTAATTTGCGGTTTTAATCGGTCAAGTGCACAAACTTGGGAGATTTGGAGCAACATGTATTGTATATTTCAAAAATATGTTCACAGTGGTGTTGTTTTTTGTTGTGTGATCATTAATAGGGGAAGGTCCTCCTCGGGTGGTTTCCAATTGGGTTTAGGTAGTTTGTAGGGGGAGGATGAGGAGTTTTTATTTTTTTTTAAGAATGCTTTTAATTGAAGCTTTCTTGCCATGGTCTTGTGTAATTCTACGATAGTGTGGGGTGAAGGATTAGCGGGCGCATGGATATATTTAAGGCTTAGACTTGGGCATTTCTTTTCATTCAATGTGAGAGGGCACGAGGTGAGATTGTGAACCGAATTGAAAGAAAAAGTGTTATTGAAGGAGTAGGCTGGCTGCTTACCAAAAATTGAGAGCTTGTTGGCATGTGGGCGAGAGGACACGAGGTGAGATTGTGAACCAAATTGAAAGAAAACGCATCATTGAAGGAGTACGCCGGTTGCTTACCTAAATTTGAGAGCTTGTAGGCATATGGTTTGGTAAGTAGGAGCCAAAACTTTTTCCTTCTTCTCATGCTTTTTCTTGTAGATGTGAGGTTGGTGGAGGGGTTCATCGGGTTGGGAAAATTCAAGGATGAGGGAGTGCGGGTGAAGCCATTGAGCATCCAAAGTTTAGGGAGGAGGGGAGGCTTGTCAAAGAGTAAATGCACCCATGAAGTAGGGTGTGTTTGCCCTAATCCCTCCTCCCTTTCCCTTTTCCAGAATTTGTAACAATAATTATGGTTGAGGTTATGTTTGGGATCCTTTTGCATGGTGGATTAGGGGTAGGAGTGGGGGTACGACTTACGTGGTGGTTTTGGGGAGAAGGGCTATATATACGATTGAGAGGCTACTTGGGAGGGATGGTAGGCTCTTTGAAAGAGTGGGAGGGGAGCAGTTTAGGCTTTTTGGAAGGGGGAGAGTTGGATGGAGTGGGGCTTGGGTATATGAGCGATGTGTAGGAGATTTGTTTATCCTTTTAGGAGGCCCAAGATTATTAGGGTTATTATGAGTATAAGGAATGAGAGGCTCTTGGTGGAAAAAAGGGTACTTTGGAAGGTGGATGTTAGATGGAATTTTTGGATTTGTGGGGGTGAGTGTTATAGGGTGGAGGATTATTAGAGCTAAGGTTTTTTGAGGTGGGAAGAGAGCTCATTCGTTTACTCACTTCAAGTTGCATGAGCTCTTTGATTGATTCTTCTTTGAAGAGAGGTTATGTGTGTTAACTATATGGGTTTGCATTAGAGAGAGAAAACATTGTAAAGAGGAGTCTCTCCATTCCTTCAGGTGGTGTTGCCAATCGGTGATGGTTACAAGGGGTAGGGAAATAAGAGAGTTTCTTAGTGAGGCTAAACAAGCGGTTGGTTACACAATAGTGGTAGTCGTTCAATTCCGTATTAAGATTTTGGAGGAGAAGCTTACTAGTTAGGATGCGAGCTTGGGTGCAATCCAATTGGCATTGGGTTGTAAGAGAGGTAAATTTTGAATTAAGGAGGGCTTAAGCTTGCGAACCTTCAAGTTGCAAGCGGGGTGGCTTCATATTGAGGCTTTTGGGAGCAATTTGTTGCTCGGGCCATTCTTCTAGATGTGTGATGAAAGTGGAGGTCTTGCATATCCTTTTATAGAGCTTTTGAGAATCCAAAATTGAGAAGGAGATGATATGGTCGAACTCCTTACGTTTTTGAGGGAGAGGGAAGGGGCTTCGGTGGGGGATGTGTCGGATCAAAAGAGGGCAAACAAATAGGGAGAAGGCTAGATGAGGATACTGAGCGAATTGGTGTGTGAGGGTTGGGTTTAGTGGTATTAAGTGTAATTTGAAGGTTTGAAGTAGTTTTTTTTTGTATGGTTTAATAGGTGCAAGTGGGGTAGTATCCTCCAGGCTAAGGTTGAGGCGAATGGGCGAAGTTTCCTCTTCATCTTCGTCTTCTTGGAGCAATACTCGTTGAGGATTAAGAGAGAAACCAAAGGAGTCCTCCGAGAGATGCTCAAGTTCCTTAGTGATGATCTTGTAGGGATCCAAAGCGAGGTCGTTGAGGGTGAGAGAGTCCTCCAATATTTGATGTGGGTAGGTTTCGATATTTTCCCTTGGGGGAGAGATGTTTTGTGGGCCATGATTCTCCCTTGGTGAAGAGGTTTCCATGTTGCCGGCGGAATATGGTTGGGGATAGCTTTTGAAGAGAAACACGAGCTTCATTTATAAGAATAGTTCACCTCAAAAGAGTGTAGGAAGCTGCCGACTTCAATGATGCACTATTGTGTACTATTGTTGCGCCTGAGAAAACGTTTGCAGAGTGCGATGGTGGGTCTGCGTAAGTTAAGTAGGAAAGTTGTGCGCGTTGTAACAGACTTGGAAACCCCAAGTCGAAAATCGGGCACAACACATGAGAGAATCACTTAAAACACTTCAGGACTTTAAATCACAGTTCAATTTAGTCGACACGGCCCGGTGTAGTTCCATGCCTAAAGGTATTGGCCCCAAAATCTGATGCCCCTTTCGGTATATTTTTTAAAATTAATGCTTGAGCAAAGTTACAATGCTCGCGGTGGTCCTCGATTATATTTAAACTAAGCCAGAGAGTGGTCCTGGGGTCATATTCAAAGGCCCTGAGGGCTCTCAAAGGCAATTACATGAAAATCTTCAAAACCAAAAGCGCCCAACGCAAAACGCGAAAGTCCATACGTTGTGCCACATCATCACTTTCAACGCAATTCTCATGTGTTTTTTAATGTCCTTATAGTCTACCGCCAACCTTTTTTTTTAATGCCTAGTGTCCCTTAGCGAGGCCCTGCCGGTAGGTGCCCATAAGTTGGAACAACTCATAGCATGTCACATCATTTGTAACATACCCCCCTCTTGAAAGAATTGTAATCGCCATCAATTACGCTTGCAAAATCAGACATAAGCCATAGACCAATTCAACAGACACCGACTCTCAGTATCGACGCAATAGTCGAGAAAAATCCATCACTTGTACAAAGACGACAGTCACATCACATCACATTCAAATCATCTCACATAGAAACCATTCAAATCTAGGACCATAATTCTTGACAATGTATTTAGCGGACCTCACTGATGTCGGATTAACTAATCCTTATTGCGATCATGTCCATAGATTTCTCAAGGCCGAAATGTTGCACTCATTTCATCAATCATTCAGTTTTAGTCATCTTATTGTTGTGTAGCTATCACATCCCTCGAGAACTCTTGATGCACTCACCACAGTTTTATTCAATCATTCATCGTCAAATTCATGATTCTTATCTTGAATTGTGATCGGGTTCATTTTGAAGCTGTCATTTCTCCTAATTCATTATCATGTCATTCTCGATTTCACATGTACAAATAGCAAGGCTTTCTAGAAAACATTAATTTCATACATAAATCAAAGACGTCCTAAACCAAAATTATTCATTCATAAAACAAAATACTGTCAACACATTAGTATCTTTTTGAATTTTCTATCAAGTATCTATTCTAGAGTGAGTATCTCCTCACCCACTCCTATTTCAATAAATCAATCGTTCTTATTCTTTGCCTTTTCAAAGCACCATGCAAATATGTGCCCACATTCCGTTTGTTGGTGCTTCTTTTCTTAACAGAAGAGTGGCCCACCATCTCTATGCATTTCCTTTCATATGGGATGTTGCCCTTCTAATCATGGAGTGCTCTGTGTAACACCCTCTAGAAAAAGCTATGTCAAATTACCGAATGAAGGCAAGGGCTCTGTGGGTGTCTATAAACCCTGAAAAGATATCAAACTTGATTGCTTGTCCACCTTCCTTGAAATCTTTGGTCTTTTTATTCTTGTCTTCAAGCAAGTCATATTGATTTGCTTTGTTAAAAAGCTTCCTCTTCGAATAAAACGTTTGGTCCTTGGAGTCCCAACTCTCAAAAGAGGACGAATCCTCATCAAAACTGTCAAAAATTTGTTGAGATCTACGACGAGATCTGATTTTCTTGGTTGCCTTCTTATTTTTTCCATATCTCTGATTCTTTCATCGTTCCTTGCTCTTTTTGTTCTCATTACTCGAATCAAAAGAGAGAGCTATCCAAACTATCAGAAGAAGATGACGAACTAGACAATCCCGCGAAGCGTACATGCTTCTTCTGTTTTCTTGCATTCACGAAAGAAGATTGACGGTCCAAATAGCCAAGGTAGTCTCTTCCCTTGTTGCGTTTCTTCGGTTTCTTCTTCGCCCCCAACAATTGGTTGACTTGTCTTTCGACAACGTTATCGAGTTCATCTTCAATAAACATCAATGGTATAAGAGGTTTCTTGACGGACGACTTTGATGGAAAGTCAATGGATGTCTACCATCGAGAATGCACTTCATCGATTGGGGAATCCTTTGAAAAATGGAGCATTTGCTTTGCACAATAAACTTCTTGTTGTTGCTACTTGTTCCAAAAACTCCCAGCATAAAACACAGAAGTCCGTACGCTATGCCACATCATCAATGTCAGCGCAATTCACGAAGGTTCCGTACGAAATGCCACATCAGCGGCCAACACGTTTTTCGACGTCCATACAGCCTGCCCGCAAGCCAATTTTCTTAAGCCTAGTGTCCCTTGGGGCCTTGTCGACAATTGGCAGGTGCCCATAAGTTGGAACAATAAGTTGGAACAACTTATAGCATGCCATGTCATCATTTTGTGACTTGTGCTCAGTATAAGGGGATGGGCGGGTGCTGAGTATGGTGTGCAAGTTAGGTTTTGTAAGAGGAGTGGTTTGCGTGGTGGTCCGCGCTGTGGCCATGCCGGAGTTCAAGTGGATTGCGGCAGTGATTACGAACTTGTGGAGTGGGTAATAAGGGTGCAGATGATGATCAGGGGGGAAAAGGCTCCACGTTCTAGCCTATGCGAATGTGCCTTGCTCAACCCGCTCTTTGAAGGAGGTTTCCATGCTTGGAAGTTGGAAATTTAAGTGAGGTGACAAAATGTTTCCAAGGCACACTTCCTGGACATCTAATTTTAAAAAGGAGCCAAACTTTGCAATTGGACTTTACCTCTGGTTTCGGACTCAAATATGATTTATGACAAAAACCTCCAGCAGTCTAACCTTGCACCTTCCCTATAAACCATCACTTAAGCATATCTCCCACTATCTTGTGGTTTAAGGAAGTCCCAAAACAAGCAGACAATATAGATGAAATATATGCAGTATATCTCTTAAGAGAGAAGTACTGCAGATTGTCCAAGCTTATAAGCCGTCACTCTTAACACCCGAGGGATGCTGACATTTCCTGTCAAACAAATCTGCTCAAGTATGTGTTTTGACACCTCAGAATAGAGAAAAACAACCGAAATAAGTGGCAAGAGAATAAATGAACTTAAGCCTTCAACTGCAGCTTCTCTCACTGACGGTTCTACATGCGTACTACAGAAACAGGTCCTAATAAAAACCTCCTTGTACTCTGTTCAGTATTCAATCACAGGACTCATGGATTTTGCAGAAAAAGGGACATCTGCACTTGAAATACAGGTCAATTTGCCATATTTGCAACTTACCGATGCGGTTCATATTATATTTCTTACATGGCGGAAGAGCCCTTACACCACCAGGGATCATTCCAAAACATAGGAGGTGACAATATGACAAGAAGTTTGCCTTTTTGACAGCATGCTATTTGACTGCTTAATGACCATTTCTTGACCTTAACGATGTATCTCTATTTGCAGCTAGTAAGAGACGTGTAACACCATCCTGCTCCCATTGAGTGCTTCCGTCACATTGCTCCTTTAACCTAAACTGTGCAGTCAGTGCGCTATATTCAAGAGACGAGCAACCACACGATCCTTGTAAGGTGGACACAATTAGTGAGTTCCAGCGAGCTAGAATCTTGGCATTGTTGGGAAGGGAAATCAACTTATGTTTGGCTGCAAGACAGGCCCATCATTATTGAAGGTTTTAGACCTCCCGAAGTCACATATGTGCAGGCAGCCCAGATGTGAACAGATGCAGCTTAAGTGTGATTCTATAGCAGCAATTGGGTTGCTGAATGCTCTGCATCAAAGTCGTTCAGTTATGCTTTGATTCTTCTCTCTCTAATATGAATGGTTCATTAAAATATCCACCCCAACCCTAACTCTAGCATACAAAAAAGACAACCATGCAAACAATGGGCATAGCTATTACCTTGTAAACTCTTCAAAGACCTTCCTGATATTTCAGTATCACGAACATCCACAAAAAGTAACTCCCCAAATGCTGTCATTCAAAATACCAAGGTCGTTCCACAAAACAGCTCAGCAAAGTTGCCCACATTTGACCTGCACCTAAGGGAATGTTGCTAAACTTTACTTACCCAACATCAAAGGTACTGCAGCCTTTGTAACCCTAGTATTCTGGAGCCTTAGGTACACTAACTCAAAAGGCTTCCATTGCTCCAATAAATTGTGTGTATGGTCAGAACTTTCAGTGCTGAAGGTTGTTCCTCCTACTCGAGTCAAAATGGGTGATGAGAACTAATTCCATGTATACCCCAAAAAACACCTTGAGACTCTTTCAAGCCAAAACTTGTTTGTAGACAATTCTAGGTACTTACCTGCACACTTTGTAATATGTTTCTGGTCCACCCATGCTCTCAACCTTTGACCATATGTCAATCCCTCTAGTACGCCATCAGACACTCCTGTTCCACTCAGATTCAAGCTACGAAGAGTGGTAATCCCTGCTCTACAGACCAAAAGCTCATTCAGTACCAATCAACAACTCTTAAATTCTGAGCCACATCATCCCACTCTTCTCATGAGCCCGATACTTCAAAGGTGCATAAACAAGAGTGGAGATTGAATACAAACGAGAAAGACTCACAAAAGTCGGCACAATGAATGGAAAGCATGTCCTTATGTCACAAAGTCCGTTTTTATCAAATACAATACCAACGTCTCCAACAAACAAATTATTGTATAGAACGTGATTGTAACAACTTCTCCAACTAATTGTGGAAGTGCAATGACCTTCAGCTTGTAACTTCAATTCCAGACTCCTTTCTCACCGCACATTAATGCAGGCCTCATGATTTTTTCTCCCCCAGAATACTCAATTTGTCTAAAGGCCAAGGCTCATGCATCCTCTCAAATCTTGTTCATCAGCATCTGTTGCCTCTCTTCGTCTTCCCTACGATCCATTTTGCACACGACATGACAGAAGCCATACATGCACATAGAATAAGCAGAGGGACAACAAGCACCTGCCAATCATAGGGCTAATATGCACTCAACTAAAGCCAGGGAGCTAGCAACACACGGGACGAACGTCCACCTCAATAGCTAGAGTCCCCCTGATGACCCTGCCAAGGACCAGACTCCAAGCGTAGTGATCCACAAAAGAATGCTCACAACGAGCCAAGAATCCTATTTTTAGGACTTCAAATGAGTCCATTAGATAACGGCAAGCAATGCCCTATGCAGCGGATAAATGAATGTGACCACAATTGATTATTCTGGGCAGAAAGGACGTAGCACATTCTCGAATATCATTTTCAAGACAGACAACAAACGGTAAAGGAATGTCAATTTTGGAACTGGGGTTCTCATTATTTGGCCATTCTCTTCCACTGTCTACAAAATAGTACCTCTTTCTAAAGAAGATTCCACACAGATTTTTCCATTGCCAATGCATACTTTATGATCAACCAAATCGTTAGAGACAAACCTCTTTCTATGAGGATTCCTCACAAATTGCCAATGCATACATTTCTTTGCAATGCTCATCATTTCCAGGAAGACCTCAGATTTACTTTTTGTAGTGGATCCATAAAGACTACAGACGAAAAATTTATATATAATAGGGCAAGTTTAACAACACCAAGCTCTACAACCCAAAACCTCTATCTCAGTTTTGATTTTTCAACTCCGCAAATTTTTTTTTCTAAAAGACCCTGTGAATGACGTTGCTCTTTATAAGGATTATTGCACAACCTGTGTAAACTTGAGCTTGCTACTAAAAAAGTAGAATTTTTACTTCGTTAGTAGTGATATATCTCCATCCAAAAATCTGGCTCGTCATTAATCCACGTGGCGGAGGTTTTAAACAACAAGCTCGATGGCTTTTTTTAGCTTTTCTTATCGTCGTTTATAATAGCTTGCACACTCGCAGCTCCTTGAATCTAGGCACCTCTCAACCCAGCAGAAGCAGCAGCAACTCATCAACCTCCTCACACACACAGAGGCACATCACACACACAATTCCTTCTCACACACGCAGGCACAATCTCACACACAATTCTTTTTCTCAAATTTTTTCTCACACACGCAGGCACAATCACACACACAATTCCTTCTCACACACGCAGGCACAATCTCACACACAATTCTTTTTCTCAGCAGAAGCAGCAGCAACTCATCAACCTCCTCACACACACACAGGCACATCACACACACAATTCCTTCTCACACACGCAGGCACAATCTCACACACAATTCTTTTTCTCAAATTTTTTCTCACACGCAGGCACAATCACACACAATTCCTTCTCACACACGCAGGCACAATCTCACACACAATTCTTTTTCTCAAATTTTTTCTCACACAATTCACTCTCTCAGTTTTCGATTAACAAAATCCAGGGAAGAAGCAATATTCGGAACACAAGTCAAGCATAGACAAGCAGAGCATGATGAGGAATTAAAAACAACGGGTTTGCTTTTCTGATCGGACTGATAGCAGGGTATACCCAACCTGGCTGTGGCAAGGACACTCTAGGTTGTTTTAAGAAGATGCAAACGGAACGCCTTTCTCTAAAAGCAATCACCTTAGCTTGCACCTGACAGCATATGGCCGTATGCAAGACCTTCGCATGGGTGAGAAAATTCACGATGCGATTGTTAGTCAGAGGCTGTTGAACAAATATGGCAATGCTTTGGTCGAAATGTATATGCCTTTACAAAAGCACATAAAATGCTTAATGAATGATCTGCCCAGCAGCACATCAATGAGTATGTATGCGAAATGTGGTATTCTCCTGGAAGTACGAGAAGTTCTTGATGGGCTTACTGTCCGGAATGTCATCACTTGGAATGCGAATGCAATGATTACAGGACATGCCCGACATAGCTATGGCAAGGAAGCACACTGCTGTTTTCTCCCATGTCGTCCTTAGCCGTACTTTGGCCGAGATATATGCCAAGTGTGGCATCACAAAAGCAAAAAAGTTATTGATGGGATGTTCACTCAATGCTCAGGGAAGGCCTCTCTCCAGATGTATTCACCCGTGCTTCCACCTTGAAGGCATGTGGCCCTGCGCAAGAAGTTGGCATGGGGAGAGAATTCACAATGAGATTGCTCGTCACGGACTATTGCACAAAAATGTTGTGCTTGGATGTGCTTTGGTTGATGATGCAAGCAGCCCATGTTATTGCTTACAAAAGCAAGATGTTTTCACGTCCTGAACTAGTTGCACAGATTTATGAGAAAGAGTTGTTGGCAGTTATCCATGCTCTTACACAGTGGCGACATTTTATACTCGGAGCCGACTTTACTGTCTTTAAAGACCATTAGAGTTTACGCTACTTCTTGTTGCAAAAGCAGCTTTCGGAAGAGCAGATAAGATGGGCTAACATTCTGTCATAGTGTCTCGCAAGCCCTTGGTTCTAGCTATTTCCGTGATACATCATCGAAGCTTCAAGGATATGGTAGATTAGTACACCAAAGATCATGATTTTGTTGACAATTTTCACCGGATATAGAGTGGGGAGGCAGTTGCAGGCCATTCCATAAGGGACGGCTATTTGATGCCGAAAACGATGTTGTGTTACACAACCTTTGAGGGAAAAGGTTTTGACAGAGTGCCATTGTCCACCACGGCATAGATACCACCTTGAAGGGTGTTGAGAGTTACTTGTATTGGTTGAGGCTCAAAAAGGATGTGGATGAGTTTGTTCGTAGTTGTTTAGTATGCCAGAAGGTCAAGTTTGACAGGCATAAGGCACCAAGACTTCTACAGCCTTTACCCATACCCTCCCGTCCTTGAGAAAGCATTGCTATGGATTTCATTTTTTATCTTCCCAAGACTCAAAGTGGGCATGATGGCATTTGGACAGTCATTGACAGATTCAACAAGAAGGCCCATTTCATTCCGGTAAGGAAGACAGTTAAGCCAGATCATTTGGCAAGACTGTTTGTTTCACAGATTTTTCGTTACATGGCATGCCTGAGTCCATAATCTCGCATAGAGACCCCCAATTCACTAGTTTGTTTTGGAGGGCAATCTGGGAGAACATTGGCACACGGTTGCAGTTCTCCTCCTCTTCCGCCCACAGACAAACAGGAAATCTGAGAAGCCAATTCAGTGGTTTTGGATTTATCGAAGTCTTACATTTCGGATCAGAAGACTTAAGGGGTAAAGTACTTGCCCTTGATGGAGTTTTCCTACAACAACACAAATTCATTTATCGATGGGGAAGGCGCCATTTGAAGTAATCGAGGGTGCTAAGAAGGTTCCTCCATTCCTAGGCACCAAAGATAAGATTTTTGAAGCGGAACAGTAAATTAAACAAAAATTCAAGAATTTAATACTTACCTAACCGCTTCATGTTCTTCCTCTAGTACCTCGAGGATATCCTTCACCATTCATCAAACTTACGAGCCATGCAAGAACTCGTCATTTGCGTCGTTCCAACAGATTGGAAGTTTCCTCATCCGAGAATCTGTTAACTCAATTCCACCTTCTCAATCCCGAGAAGAATAATCCTCCTAGAAATCAATCTAGGTATCTGTCTTTGCGCATAATCCTGCGCTGTTAGTCTAGAGGGTATTAAACCTCTTGTGTCCTCCCACATAGGGAATGCTCAAGTCATAGAGCATTAAGCTCGATGTCTTTCTTCCACAATTTGCGATCACCTTAAAGAAGGTTCTTGTTCCAGGCCGTCGCTCAACGTAGGCGGACGGTTCGAGGCCGAAGATTCCTTGTACACGACAGCACTTTCTTCCAATCGTTTCCTCCTGCGAGTTATTACCACCAGCAGTGATTTTCGGACGCCCATTAGCGTCTCTTTCTTACAAAATCATAAAAAATGATTCACCTTGCGAGCATCAACGACGACTTGCAAAATCTCAGGCAGATAGGATTCTAGCCATAGCATTTTCTGAACGTACGTTCAAACCCGGTTCACAACAGAGCGAACCCTCTTTGATTCTCAGGGATGTTCTCCCATATGTAATTCTTACCATTTTGAAACGGTTGACGAACTATATTCTTACGAACATAATAGTTCGAACTTATTCCAGCAGCGTGTAAATGCTACTTGACCTGCTCATGGAGAAACATATACCGCAACCAAAAGTTGCTACTGTAATGGTAAAAGCACATAGCGTACTCAATGATCAACGACCATCGGAAAACCTCTTCTCCGTAGATTCCTTCTACCAAACACATCTCAAATAGAGATTCTCATGTCGGAATATTCTTGCGCTTAACGACCATCGGAAAACCTCTTCTCCGTAGATTCCTTCTACCAAACACATCTCAAATAGAGATTCTCGTGTCGGAATATTCTTGCGCGCAAAAAGGCGCTCAAGAGAGTATAACAAACTCTCGTCCAGTTCCTTGGCATAGGTCTGCATCTTCATGTGTTATCCATGTACTCAAAAGTGTACATAATTCTTAAGCTGTGTTAGAGTTTCAATGAACCTGGGAAATTACCTTCCCTTCGTAAGATCCTTAGAGCAAAGACGCTCAACTTGACGATCCCTTGGCTCGATCTTAGAGCAAAACCCGCTCATCAAATAATCTAGGATTTCAATCCTTGGATTCCTCGAGCACACGCCGTAGTCGTCGCTTGTTTCTTCCCTCGTAAAGAGTGTTCATTCACTTGTGCGAAAAGCACTACCATATCTTCCCTTACCGGGTAGGGGGTGTGGGCTTAAAGAGTATTCAAGCTTAGTGAAAGCTTTTCTTGGTTGAAAGATCTGAATGGTTCCTTCCTTTCTGCCGTCCTACCCACAATAGCAGGTAATTTGTTTGTGAACTACCGGATACGAGATCAATAGTTGACCTTCCAGATGGTTGAGCAAACCAATTCATCTCAGAAAACAATGTTTCAAATTGATCCTACTCTCATAAATACGCGAGAGTGATTGTCCTGGTCAGACACATGCATATCTCGTGCATAAAAGCAATACGCATTTTATGAGTTCCTGAAAGATTTAACTTTGATCCAAGACCTATCCTCTCACTTAAAGTTTGAGGGTCAAAAACTCGGGAGTTAGATTGAATTCCCTTGCTCCAAACTTTCTCTGGATAGCAATGTATCCTTCGAGGAGAGGTAACAAAAATTCGTTGTTCCTGTGTTCAATGGTTCTCGTCCCACTGCGGGGATTGTATTCTATGTACATCAAGGTGTACACTTTCAGCTTTTATTGTCGACTCCACCATCTGCTGCAAAGTATCTTGCAAATGGGTTTACAAAATTCGGCAAAAGTCCTTCGTTGAATTTCTTCATCTTTCCTTCCTCAGAGAGGGTCAAGAGTGGAGCTACCTTGGCAAGAGTGAACCACTACTTGCTTGGACTTGCTCGTATTTCTATTGCGCAAACCGATCCCAATCTTCTTGGATGCCTTCCTCAAAGCGTAAAGGAAAAAAATTCAGCCTTGAATTGAATCCAAGTCTTGTTGTAAGTTCCTTGCAAAGCTTTGGTATACCACCAAGTACTTGCAATCCCCTTGAGGTGTTTGGTCACATGCCTTACCTTTGACGCTTCTCAGAAATTTCCGTTTGCAAAGGCAACTTCATACTGTCAAATGAAAGCGGTAGCTTTCGGGGCATATTCTCTTCCGTCAAAAGTATCAAACTTGATCGAAGGGTTCTGAGGTCTAAAGACCTTCTTCATATCCTTCCCGAGATTACGGGATTTCTTGGCTATGGTTCTCGATTGATGTTCATGGATATCTTCTGAATTCTGAAGGATCTCGAGCATTCCGCTCCTTGGATTCTCTAGGTTCTTCAGCATCATGCTCTTGTTGCCTTCTCGGCGAATCCCAAGTCTTGTGTCGACTTCTTGCAGAGAGAAAAAAAATTCCAACTCTGCGAGCTTTCTCCTGCAGGACTTAGGTTTCCGCCTGCTTACTTCTCTCTTGGCTTGTCATGGCTTCTTCCCGTATCTTCCCAGAGTCATCCTCCTTTACAGAGAAAGAGAGGAGTCCATGCTCTGATACCACTGTCACAAACGGGAGCGCATAACAATATAAAATATACTCAGATAAATAGAATTTATCTCTTATTATTGAAGCCAAAGGATATAGAGAGAAATAGATAGAGAGAGAGAGAGAGTGAGAAGATCGACACAGTACTGGGGACCAGAAGATGGGCTGGTCCCCCCCCCCCCCTTAAAGAGAATTCTTTATTAGGGAGAATCTTTTTACAAGCACAAGAACCGGAGAAAACCCCTCCGTTCTAAATCTCTGACTCGATGGTCGTTCCTTCCCGTAAGGGAAATCCGAGAGACAAGCTCTCAATCCTTTTTCCGTCTGTACTCGGAGTTGAGACTCCGCAGACAATTTCTGAATTCCGTTTCCGAAATTCCAAAGCGTAGGCCGAAGCCTTCTCGCTTCTCCTTCGCGATGAAGTACCTGCAAACACACATGCAAACACACGACAACAATTCGTATGGCGAATCCACAATAGGTACCTGTCGCTCTTGCGCGAGAAAAGCCACTTCCGTGCTTCGTAGTCTCGCGATCTCTCGCGTCTTCTGGCGGCAGAGTCTTCTCTTGCTGGCGCTGGCAACCTCCCTTCGGTGAGGGCATGTGGTGCTTTTATAGCTCCTTCACCACGGCACGAATAGCTGCTCGCGGAGAGATCGCGGCCGTGT
Source organism: Adiantum capillus-veneris (assembly GCF_014529385.1). Taxonomy (NCBI): domain Eukaryota; kingdom Viridiplantae; phylum Streptophyta; class Polypodiopsida; order Polypodiales; family Pteridaceae; genus Adiantum; species Adiantum capillus-veneris. Next base: position 31,912 of record NW_028221531.1, read on the forward strand.
TTTTTTTTTTTTTCTGTTCTACCCGAAATAGGGAGAGAGAATTCGCTGGCTGGTTTTGTTGCTTTATTTTCTAAGTGGCTGCCCACTTATTAAGTGGACGGCCGGCATATTTTTAAAATTGGTCTAAACCTGCCCAAAAACTCAATAAAACCTTATAAGTTAAAATCAATGCTTTCACAGCACTTCCCGGGCGTCCCTGGATGCAACCACATGCACGAATGCAATACAAACATAGATTCCTCGCGAGAAAGCGTTTGCTCTTCCCGGAAAATTCGTTCACTTTTCCGCTTTTTAAGAAAAGCTTCTCAGAACCCATCTTTATTCTTGTGCTTGCGTCTTTACGCGTATTCCTCTTTCCAGTTCGGATTTCCTCTCGACTATGGATATCCCCTTTCCGATGCACCCGTCACCCACCTTGTGACGCATCAGGAATACCCATCACCTAGTCCTTTCCTACCGAACTTACGGTACAATCCCCTTCACGATGCTCTATGTCACCCATCCTATGACGCATCAGAGATGTCCATTCCCGGATGGTCTGATACTTCTTCCCGATGCTCCCTGTCACCCATCCGATGTGACGCATCAGAAGTACCCGTTCCTGGTGGCCTTACAGATATTCTCATTCACAGTGCTATTGTCATTACTTTGAATGATGCACTAGGAATACTTTGTACTCGAATGTCTCCAGTGAGAAAAACCCTCACTTAAAATTCCAATAATTCATTTAGAATTATTTTTCCTTGATGTTCCAAGCGAGAAAACCCTCTCACTTATAAATCCAATAATTCATTTAGAATTATTTTTCTATCAGATAAAGCCAATTTAGCAATATTCTCGTTCCAGAATAGAGACACTGGCTCACAAAGAAAGGAAAGTGAAAGGTAAAGTGATACGGCGGTTCTTAGTTAAATTCAAGAACTATCCGACATTGGATGCGAAGTGAATGGAGGAGGAAGACCTGGCAGATACTCCCCAGATACTTAAACTTTACCTTGAGGCTTTTGGTCTAGCTTCGACTACTCCGAGAGATCTCGGAGATCAGCAGGGTTGAATCTGGTGCAGATGAGACTGCACAAGAGGGGAGTTACTCCGCTCCTTTTTCACAGGTTACCAAGATGGAATAAGGTCATTGAATTTTCTTTGGATTTCAAGGATACTAATGGGCTGACAGTATCTCTATGACTTTATGAAAGAAGTACTTTGAAATGAGAATTCTCGAAATGAATCTGATTTACGTTTTGTCCCTTGGGCTTCTTCGGATGGTGTACCATAATTTGTACCAACTTATAAGCTTCAGACCTTTTAATTTAGGCCCCTCGGAAAGTTCTGCAAGTTGGTAAAACTTCATCTGTATTTTTTCTAGGGCTGAATCTCCTACTGTCCGGAGTCCATCCAAATGGTTACGCCATGTCATCACTTTGTGACATACCCCCCTCTTAAAACAATTGTAATCGCCCTTGATTATGCCTGTATGCCTACAAAATCAAACATAAGACAAACCAGTTCAGTAGACACTGACTCTTAAGTACTAACACACTAGACAACACAAATCAAGCACTTGCACAAAGACGACAGTCACTGAACATTCAAATCACATTCACAACATATTGTCCATCGAGATATCGGACCATGATCTATTGGCAACATGTTTAGCAATCACATCTAGATCTATCCCAGATCTCACTGTCTCGATTGACTAATTCTTATTGCTATTATGTCCATCTCATTTGGAATCACAAAACCGAAATGCTGCAGTTATTTCGTCTTTCAAATATGCACTTAAACACTACTTACATGAGAGAGCATGCTGGTGTGGCAGTGTAAATTGCGCAAGGATATTGATGTGGCAGCGCTGTACGGACAACCCACGCTTTTCGCCGACTGCTGACGTGGCACCGTACGAATTTCCATGATATGCGCTGGCTGCCTTGTGCGCTAGCTTTTGAGCTTGAGATGTTTTTAAAACTTGAAGCTTTTCATGTACTGCTTTTTAGTAGGCCATGGGCCTATAAATTGTAACTAAGGTCTCTCTTTCCCTCCGGACTTTGTACTTTGCTCAAGCATTAATATAAAAATAAATACCGAAAGGGGCGCCCAACTTTGGGGCCAATACCTCTGTGCATGGAACTAGGCCGGCCGGCCGTGTCGTCTCTCTCTCTCTCTCGCTCTCTCTTAGATTGCGATAAGATTTTGTTAAGGGTTTTAAGTATTTCCTCGTGTGGAATGACAGATTCCCGACTTGGGGTGTCCAAGTTCGTCACATCCATCCCCTCTCTCTCTCTCTCTCTCAGTTCGCCTTGGTGTTAAGTGATAAATCCTAGATATTTTAACTTGTTATGGGATCCTGTTTGTGACACGCACGTATTTGGAGTCAAACCAGGCAAAGGAGAGAGTGTGGAGGCCTTCAATGTGCTGAAGTCTTGCTAGAACAAGAAGATTCAAGCACAAAGCACTTTTGAGTAACGTGAGCAACAAGTGAATAGGAGGCCCATGAAAATGAAGGGTCTTGATTGCATACATGTAAGCTCACTCATAGCCACACAGGTAGCAATAGGTAGCAATCCAGGAGGAGACGAGATACAAACACAATGAACGACTATAGACAAGCATAAACATGAAGAATCCATGAGGCGAAATTCACCCATCAAAACAGTCTACAATTTTTCAAAAATCCCAATGGAGACTGATTGATTATGTAGGAACCGTTCGAAGCCACTATGTTTACAAATTCTGTCAAGATGAATTGTTTACATAAAGCCATGATTGATATAGTATAAAAGTCCAAGAACAAAAGCTGAGTCAAATGTGAAAAACAGACGACGCCATACAATCGATAAGAGGAAGAAACTAATCGAACATAATTAGAGAGAGGAACCAAAGTAACTTGACAACAAGATGAACCCGAACAAGACCTAATCTCACTCAGAAGAGTAGGGTCTCTGTTAAGAAGTCATCTAAACCAAAAATCCTGAACGAGTGAGTTCTTCGATACAGACAATAAAAAAGGCATCGCATGCATGATACAAGTCATGATCAAAGCAATGAGCATAACACTCTTAAGAAAAAACTTTGAATGGCACGTGTGCTACACAAAAGACAAACCCAATGATTAAGGTGTAAGAATACGAACCACAAGAAACAAAATATGGAAGGATTACACATGAATAGAGACCAGAATTGAATATCGAAACCTGTAAGAAATGTTGAGGCTGATGAGTCAGTCAGAGAGTTGACATTTTGCATGTCAAGGCAGCTTAATCTGGAGAGCCCTGTATGAAAATCAACATATCATGGATCAAATAAAATCACATCAACTGATAATGCATCCGACCTAAACTGCAACAATACTCATGTGCTAACATACAGGAAGCAATCACCACAAACAACAAAAATACCTCCAATATAACTCAATGTTTGTTCTGGAAGGCGCCAACAGTCCCGTAGATTTAGGCATTGCAGCTGCATGAGTTCTGTGAAAGCAGTACTCTCTCTCTCTCTCTCTCTCTCTCTCTCTCTCTCTCTCTCTCTCTCTGCGAAGAAAGAGTTTTTGAAGAAAAGGCCCACATTAAAGAAGACCGGCATATTCCTTGGTGATGACCTCACTCTATCACAGCTTGCCCTCATGCAGGAAGTTATGCCAGAGATTAGGGCGGCAAGAAAAAAAGGAAAGATAGCCTTCTATAGAGAAGGGAAGGTGGTCATTATGAAGCGACACTCCACATGACGGTTGGACACCTATGGGACCAAACTTAAAATAGCAGTGTGGAACTGCAATGGGTCTCTCAAGCTTGATGTGGGTACCTTTGAGGACAGCTTTAGAGACACAGATATTGTCCCAGACTCACCAGGCCCCCGGTCAGATGATGCCACACGTGATTGGATACAGATAAGAGACGGCTCATCAGGTAGATGCGAGATCTGAGCATGGGAGTAGAGGATCGGGGGGGAAGGAGGCAATTCTTTTCAAGGAAGATTTGTAGTCGCTTGTACATATTGTTCGGGGGGGGGGGGAGGGCAACAATTCTTTTCAAGGAAGATTTGCAGTCGCTTGTACATATTGTTCAGAGAGACGATTATGCCAGGTATATGTGGGTGGGATTGATGGCTGACACATGTAGATTTCTCTATATTGCCATATGCTACTTTGCCTTAAGTACATCAACCTATGTGTCACCTAGAAGAGAGTCTCCTTTCTCTCTGCTTGATGATGAAATATGGGATTTCTCTAAAGAGGGAGACATCATTCTCCTGGGGGACTTCAATGCCTGAATGGGTAACCATCAGACAATCTTCTATGATACCTGAGAGGAAATGTGAGAGAGCTTGTCACGTGATACATCCAACCCTATGGGTCCGTGGACAAGATACAGCATGACCAGGGTTCAATTCATTCAAGTCAATCTAGGATAGGAAGTGATCTGGCACTTTTGTGAGTCTGTTCGCAGACCGTGCATGACTAGTCACTTAGATTAGATGCATATCCTCCGCTTGCACACAGCATGATCATAAGCATTCCCATCAGAATCCATCGAGGGAATTTTCCACTGCATTAAACCCATTTTTCCTATTTTTGACATTTTTCACTTATTTATTAAGTGACTTTTGTTGGGAACTAGGTAGGGCAATTTTGCTAAGATAATATATAAGCAAACCTAGGGCTATCACTTCTGGTAGAAGAAGGAGAGCATCAAGCACTCAGGTGCAACAGGCCTCTGGAGACACTTCTCAGCAAGACCCCCACCCTTGGCTCGCGTTTTCCCCCACTCTTGGCTGGCGTTTTCAGCCTCTGCATACAGCGTTTCCAGCCTTGCATTGGAGTGTCCAATCGCATCGTAGAATCAGCGAATTCCCAGCCACAGCCAGCATTTTTCAACAGCATCTAACCAGCGTTTTTGGCAACATCAACCAGCGTTTTTGGGCTGCCCTCTACGGCGTTTTGGAGCAGCAGATTTCAACCAACCATAGCGTCCTTGGACAGCAGCACCACATCAGTTTTCAGCAGCGTTTAAAGGACCTGCAGGTTGCGTTTTTGCATCAGCAGATTTCAGCATACCTAGCGTTTTTGGACAGCAGTACAACGGCAGTTTTGACGCAGCAGAATTTAGCCATAGTCAGAGTCGAAGCACTCAGTTTTTCAGCCTTAGCATCGTCCTCGTCGTCCCTCCGTCGACATCGACATAGCCATTAGATTTGCATTCAGCATCTTGTACCAGATTGTGCAATCAATAGTAGACCACTCTCGCCATCAAGAGTGGGGCCTACGGAGGAGGGTTTTACGTCGTCTCTAGTCTCGTATTCACTTCTCTATCTCTCAATCTCATGCACCTTCACGCATAGTGTCCATTCACTTTGTTTGTGTCCATTGCACTCTCTCACTAAAGGAACGGAAGGCTCTCCCTTCAATAAGTAAAAGAAGCCTTGAGCACAGTTCGGAGCACTCATCTTGAGCAAAGTTCAACATTCATTCCGTTGCACCTTACATTGGTATCAGAGCTTTGGCAGTGTTCTGTATCACTCAAGGAAAGAACCACATAATTTTTTTTGCTTGTTGCAGTCGCACGAACCCAAGTTAACTTAAGCGTGTCGATTCCTAATCGTGTTTTCGAAGAGTGACAGGGAACCCAAGAAAGAAGGGCTTGTCCAGCCTCCCCTTGTGCCTCTTTTCACTCATTGAGAGCGGACCGTGCACTTAGCGGCCGGCCAATTGACGTGAGGTGGAAAAAAGCAACCTTGGTGTGAGCGCAAGGCCGCCAAGCGGTGCGCCCGCGGAAAAGAGCAGAACTCGGGTGAAGAGAAGATCTTTCTCTAACACAGATTGCAAGTGAAAGAAGAACCTCAAGAACCTCAAGACCATCAAGAACTCAAGACCCCCAAGAACCCAAGTTCCTCGTGAACTTAAGAACCAAAGCTCACAATGGATGGTCATCAATCGAAGCGGAATGGATACTTCGCTTGGAGGTGATGAGCATGAGAGAGGCGAAGAAGAATTTTCCCCACCAGGAGGCTTTTCCGACCCTCCCCTTTCCCCATCTACGCCAAGGATTGCACTAATTCCTATGGAGGCTTTGGACCAGATGTTTATGGAAAGGAAGTTAGAACGCGAAGCAAGACAAGCAGAAAGAATGGCAGAATTTGATCATGAATGCAAAGAAAGAAAAACAGAAATGGATCGCAGACACGCAGAAAGAGAAGTAGAAAGAAAAGCAACCATAGAGCGTGAGCATGAGGATTTGAATGATGAATTACATGATAATGATGAGCATGAGGATTTGAATGATGATGATAAGTATGATGATTTGAATGATAATAATGAGCATGAGGATTAGCATGATGATCAAGATGTGATTTCTCACAAGCATGATGCTTTGCATGAAGATGATGTGATTGTTCACAAGGATGATGAGTTAGTTGATATGTAACAAACTACTGACGTGTCAAAGTCTAAAGAATGATGTAATTGCTTTTTAGGCCAAGGGCCTTTAAATATGAGGCTAGGGTTCATTCTCTGGCATGCTTCCTGGAGAAGGTGCAAAGTCTGAAGTACCGGCTCGTACTGTGTTGATGCAATATAAAGAAATACCGAAAGGGGCGCCAAGGTTTGGGGCCAATACTCTCTGGGGTGGAATTCCACCACTCCGTGTCGCGTGTCGTCTCTCTCTCTCTCTCAATTCTGTTTTTATTGAAGTGCTAAAGGTCTGTTCAGTCTGTTCTTTTCTATTGGCACGTGGTGCCCGTCTTGTGACAGTGGTTTCAGAGCATCAAGCGTGTGTTTTTCTGAAAGCATATCGGTCCTACAAAAGAGCAGACAAGCTTTTGGGATTTTTATTTGAGGTATCTTTGTCCTCCAACCCGGACTTATCAGCCACTCCCACCCTTACTTCATCGCGCATCGGGCGTGCTCCCGTCTTCACCGCTCATGTCTCACAGGGCATAAGCCAATTAAGATCACTTGCAAGAGAAGCATCCAGATTTGTTTCAAGTCACTGTTTTTCTCAAAAGCAGTGCCATGTATGTAGATGTTGATGTCCACAGCTACCAAGCAGCATACTCCAAGTACTTGGCAAGCTTTCAAAAAAAAAAAAAAATTTGCCCAAAGTTATATGGTTTCTAACATCTTCCTTCGGAGTGCAACTTTTGGCAGAGTTGGGTATCCTGAAATGGTTGCCATGGAAACCCTAGCAGATTGTAACTTGAAATTTCTCGACATTTCTCAGTAGATGTCTCTTCACGAGCAGATAACCTTGGAGGTTTATTGTGATTGCTATCTTGGGACTACCATCGCCACCAAAGCAACAATGTTTGTCCAAGAGCTAACAAACCATATTGTGCTTGGCTACGACCTTATGGAAAGAACCTAACCCTAATTTTTGGTGCAGGTTTCAGGATTGAAAGTCAATCGACTTTTCATGCTCGATTGATGTCGAGATTACTTTTTAAGTTTGAAATCTGTTTGAGAACTTGTTTGGTGATCCTGTTTGGAATTTGTTTGAAATGGATGCTATCTGTTTTGAACCTGTTTTGTTGCCAATTTGAAATGTTTGACTCTGGTTTTAATATTGGTTTCAATGATTGGTGATTTTACTCCCAGGTGGAGTAGTGAGAAATGATGTTTGAGAATGCTTGTTCGTACTCATGGCCCGGACCCTTGTGGTTATTTACGGGGGAAGTATTGTTGTTGTGACTCCCGGCCCGGACCTGGATCGCTATGTGGGAGGAGTATTAAGAAGTCTCAGCAGTGGTTACTCTCAGCACCTCCAAACGACGCTGACTGCGGTCTAGGGGGCGTTTGGTTGTAAAAGGCCTCTGTATCTCCCGGCCCGGACATTTTTAGGTTATGCGAGAGGAGTGATGAGGGAGTCGTTTAATATCTCCCGGCCAGGACCTCGTTAGGTTATGCGGGAGGAGTGTTCATCGGCGGCTTTATGTTTCTATGTCTTGTAACATGCATATGTAAGCATTTGTGTTGCATTGTAATGTGCCAACTACTAAATATTCCCAATTGGATGAGATTGCCTGGGTATGTGATTTTAGTGCATCAAGACACCCGTGGAAGATCAGTACGGTTTGGGTGTGATGGCTAATTTTACTGCGCCAAAATATCGAGAGTTCCGATCTAGACGAAAGGAGAAGCTAACTTCTTGTTCAAAAGAGCAGAAAGGAGAAGCTAACTCCTTGATCAAAAGAGCAAACTGATTGTCCCTTGGAATGACCCTCGGAAATTTTTGAGCTAACTTGAGTTGTTTTGCAGATATGCTGTAATCGCAGACGATTACTCTCTTTCAAGAAGAGGAGATGTAACAAATTGCTGACATGTCAAAGCCTAAAGAATGGAGCCAACTTACAGATGTGGCCGAGGGGCCTAAACTGTCACAAAGTGATGACGTGGCTGCCCGAGAGCAGAAACCCTAACTGCTGAAAACCTAATTCTAGAAAACCCTAACCCTAAAACCTGCAATCCCTAATTCTGCTGCTAGAAACCCTAACCCTAACCCTAAGGACAACGGGGAGATTTCCGCATTTTGGGATGGCTGATGACGTTGCAGGCTGTACGGATTTCCGTGATTTACGCTAGCAGTTTTTTGGCTTTGCTTTTGGACCTGATGCTTTTGAGTTTTGAAGGCTTTTCACTGTAATTGCTTTTTAGGCCAAGGGCCTTTAAATATGAGGTTAGGACTCATTCTCTGGCATGTTTCCTGGAGAAGGTGCAGAGTATGGAGTATCGACTTGTACTGTGTTGATGCAATAGAAAGAAATACCGAAAGGGGCGCCAAGGTTTGGGGCCAACACTCTCTGGGGTGGAATTCCACCACTCCGTGTCGCGTGTCGTCTCTCTCTCTCTCTCAATTCTGTTTTTATTGAAGTGCTAAAGGTCTGTTCAGTCTGTTCTTTTCTATTGGCACGTGGTGCCCGTCTTGTGACATGATACTTTCTCTAGTGAAGCTAACCTCATTGCAGATTCGATCAATCACGAAGAATCGATCTTGGCTTTCAAGTCGAGGTCCACAGATCCCCCACAAGAAGATTCAATAGATCAGAGGAACCGATCTTGGCTCTCGAGCCTAGGTCCAAAGAACCCTTACAGGAAGTACTATGTGTTTGAATGATTCATCAGCACGCATTGTTCGAGTGTTTCATTCGTGATCGTTTCCTGTATTTTAGTTAGCGTCTTTATGTGATCCCTTTTCATAGGCATGTCATATTGTACGTTGAGCATGATTCACTCATGAATGAGCACAGATGTATGTGTATTTCTCATAAAGAGCTAAAAAGTATGCATTCAAGGAAGTCACATTCCATGTCTCTTCCTTGGCATGACACAGTCGTAGACAGAGCACAAGAAAGATTGAGCATCAAGCATGGGCATTTCCATTATGATTTGCCACAGTTGATTGATTTAGATCAAAAAGTCAAGATTCGACCTCATTGTTTGTGTGTGTTTGATGAACGGTTTGGCACTCCGTCTCTATGTTCATCTACTTTGCATGCACACGCTCTATAGAAGAGTAGTATTTTTCCAATCACTTTACATGGAATGGGTATGTTCATGTTTTTGTGTTGGAAGTGGTTTCAGGAATTTTCAGCCTCGGAGATTTTTTAGAAAGACAGACGCATGACTCTAGACGAAGTTGAAGCATGGAAAGAGACTTAGAAGACTGTCTCGCTTTCGGCGTGGCCCAAAGAAGCAAGCGTTGCAGACCTTTATGAAGTTCAAGTATCGCACGACCCACACATCAAAGTGGGCCAGCGAAGAGTCCTTTCCAGGATATTGGCGATCTCTCTCGACACCATACAGTTCGGTACCAATACCTCACTTTGAAAAGGAGGAGATGTCACGTGACACATCCAACCCCATGTGTCCGTGGACAAGCTACAGCATGACGAGGGTTCAGTTCCGTCAAGTCAGTCTAGAATAGGAAGTGATCTGGCACTTTTGTGAGTCTGTTCGCAAACCGTGCATGACCAGTCACTTAGATTAGATGCATATCCTCCGCTTGCACACAGCATGATCATAAGCATTCCCATCAGAATCCATCAAGGGAATTTTCCACTGCATTAAACCCATTTTTCCTATTTTTGACATTTTTCACTTATTTATTAAGTGACTTTTGTTGGGAACTAGGTAGGGCAATTTTGCTAAGATAATATATAAGCAAACCTAAGGCTATCACTTCTGGTAGAAGAAGGAGAGCATCAGGCACTCAGGTGCAACAGGCCTCTGGAGACACTTCTCAGCAAGACCCCCACCCTTGGCTGGCGTTTTCCCCCACTCTTGGCTGGCGTTTTCAGCCTCTGCATACAGCATTTCCAACCTTGCATTGGAGTGTCCAATTGCATCGTTGCATCAGCGAATTCCCAACCACATCCAGCGTTTTTCGACAACATCTAACCAGCGTTTTTGGCAACATCAACCAACGTTTTTGGGCTGCCCTCTATAGCGTTTTGGAGCAGCAGATTTCAACCAACCATAGCGTCCTTGGACAGCAGCAGCACATCAGTTTTCAGCAGCGTTTAAAAGACCTGCAGGTTGCGTTTTTGCATCAGCAGATTTCAGCATACCTAGCGTTTTTGGACAACAGTACAACGGTGGTTTTGACACAGCAGAATTCATCCATAGTCAGAGTCGAAGCACTCAGTTTTTCAGCCTTAGCATGTCCTCATCGTCCCCTTCGTCGACCTCGACATAGCCATTAGATTTGCATTCAACATCTTGTACCAGATTGTGCAATCAATAGTAGACCACTCTCGCCATCAAGAGTAGGGCCTACGGAGGAGGGTTTTACGTCTCTGGTGTCGTATTCTCTTCTCTATCTCTCAGTCTCATGCACCTTCACGCATAGTGTCCATTCACTTTGTGTGTGTCCATTGCACTCTCTCACTAAAGGAACGGAAGGCTCTCCCTTCCGTAAGTAAAAGGAGCCTTGAGCACAGTTCGGAGCACTCATCTCGAGCAAAGTTAAACATTCATTCCGTTGCACCTTACAGAGCTAGACACCATAGACATAGGGCTGGACAGATTCTCACACGATACAGAATGTATACACAGTATGGGAGATACTTGCTAGATATGGGCACCGCACATGGGTTAGCCACACTTAATGGCTTACAGAGATTCCTAGCAGCCACCGGGTTTACTTGCTTCCCACATCGTCACAGGGCTAGCACAATAAATTATATTATGGCCACGCCGAGCTTTCTTTCCCATATTGGGGACTTTACAAATTGGACCCCCGCCCATTGGCGTAGCAGTGGACCATGCCCTTTTGACACGGGACATATCCTTCCAATTCACCACAGCTCAGAGGACACGAGCAGGAGATCATACAAAATATAGTTTCACTTCGGAGACGGACTCTGTTGACATGGATGGGATTTATATATGCCTATGCACAGGGGATACAGGGAGACCTTTGGAGGAGCTCACCCATATTCTCACACAGACTCTACAAGATGCGGCTAGGAAGGCTTATCGACATACACAACCCGAGCAGAGACACCGTTCTAGGACTATGCCCCAGAACAGTTGGTATAATGAGGAGTGCAGTGTCACGTGGACATGCTTTTGCCATGGTCTAGCATCAGTCAAAGCCTAGCTTAGGATTGAGCCTGGCACTTTGTGAGCCTCTAGCAAGACGTGCATGCCCAGGCTGGTCATAGTTGCATACCCTCTCTTACACAATACAGTCATTTCAGCGTGAGCATTTTCCAAAGCATAGAACCTTTTTTTTGCCAAAGTACACATTTTTCACTTATTTATTAATAAGTGACTTTTGTTGGAAAAGTAGGTAGGGGAAATTGCTAAGAAACTATAAAAGAAACCCATTGGGCACTCACTAGAAGTAGCGGAGGCAGCAGAAGGTGATGTACCAAGTGTTGGACCCAGCAAGTGGTCTCTCTCTCAACAGTACCCCAACAGCACTAGCGTTTTTGGAGCACATTTCAGTCATCAATGTTTTTGCAACAATACCATCCCTTTAGACTCGTCGCATCCCCAATTCCATTCCTGATAGCAGATCCTCGCCGGAAAGCCATCCATCGCGACAGATTTCAGTTTTCAGCCTTAGCGTTTTTCAGCCTTGACGCCGTCGTCATCGTCATCGTCATCGCAGGTCGCAGACTTTACGACGACCCATCGTTGTCATCGTCATAGTCTCATCGTCGTCATCGTCATCGCCCCGAGATAGTACCGCATTCTCAGCCCTTACATCAGCGCCAGTTCTCAACCTTATAGATCAGCCAGCCTTTTCAGTTTTCAGCCCTTAGAACAGCAACCGTCGTCGGCACAGTACCCAATCGTAGTAGATTCCCGACGATCTCAGTTTTCAGCCCTAGCCTCTCGTCGTCGTCGTCGTGTCCGTGACGATCGTCGTCGTCGTCGTCGTCAGTATTGTCGTCGTTCGTCAACATCATCATCTTCGACATAGACCAGCAATACCCATCGTAGACATCATCATCTTCAACATAGACCAGCAATACCCATCGCAGACCTCCCCGTCTTCGACATAGACGGGCAGTACCAGCAGTACCTGTCGCAGACCTCCCCGTCTTCGACATAGACCATCAGCACTGTAACCGGCCTGTTCACTTAACTGGGCGGTAGTCCGTAAACCTTATCTAGCTTTCACCCAATTTATTGTCGCCCACTTAACCTGTACTTAAAGACACAGTAGAAAAGAGAGGTACAGGCTGCTAGAACGCACCTGTATCCGAGACCGACACCAAATAGGCCCCTAAAACAGGTGCCCCTTTCGGTATTTCTTTATTCTTTAAGAAGGAAAAGTTACAAAATAGAGTCTTGAAGGTTTCCACCTGTATCCCGCTGGGTGGCTACTGTTCTAGCAAAATTTCGGGAGCACAACAGCCTCAGAACTTGCTCGGAATAAACCCCCATGCTTGGACTCACTTTCAATGAGCTAAACCCTCTGTTTTCAGCCCAAAACAGTAAATTCCTGCTCGCTGTAATTTACTGTTTTTTACCTGTTTTCAGCCCTAATCACTCCCATTGCTGTCCTCTGGCAGTTAGACACTGTTCCCAATGCTTCTGGCACTGCAATGGCTGAAAAACAGCCCGTAAACAGTCCAAAACAGCACCTAATTTGGGGCTGAATTTGCACCTGTACGATGAGGTTATCACCCTCACCTGTGCCTGCTTTGGAGTAGCAGTTAGCTACTCCCGTTCCTGTTCAAAGAGGCTCTTGCCTCAGCATAAAAGCATAATGCCACACAACTATACATGAGGTCAATTGAAGAGCTCTCTTGTGGGGCATCGCATTAGTGTGCGTAGGGGAGAGAGAGAGCAGTGAAATGTACGCAAGGCATCACTCTTGCACTTCACTGTACATGAGAGGGAAAGCAAGCATTCAATAGCTCTTCACCTGTTGCAAGCCGCTTTAAAAAAAGTTTGCAAAAATCAGCCCTTTTGTAAAAACGAGCGCTAGTTCTCTCTCTCTTGGAAAGTGTGCCAAAATGTGCCACTTGGCACTCATGTGTGCAATTTCCCGTTCCAGCCTTCAGGTCTAAAAAGATCTTAAACGGCACGTCAGTTGACTTAGCGGCAGAGCACTGAAATGTTCCCCTCGACATTCCGGAGCTAATGACGCGAAGACCTTTCATGGTCCAAAAATAGCAGTTCCCTAAATGTTAGGAGATGCTGCCATTAGACTCCCACTGGTCATCTTACCATCTTTCACCATTGGGACCACATCCAAAAATGCAATGTAGCCCAGTTATCGGGTGATTTTCTACTGGCAACCCCACCTTAGCTAGCCTTAGCAATTCTGGCAATTTTGTCCATCCGTTTCACGCTATGCAACTCTCGGGCCTTCAGAGTTCCAGAGGGGTGCTTCTAAAAACAAGTCAAATAAAGTTTCCCCCGAAAGAAAATCAACAAATAAAGCTACACAGACTCGTGATTGTCACAAACGGGAGCGCATAGCAATATAAAATATACTCGCATAGCAATATAAAATATACTCGGATAAATAAAATTTATAACTTAATATTGAAGCCAGAGGATATAGAGAAATAGATAGAGAGAGAGAGAGAGATAGAGTGAGAAGATCGACACAGTATTGGGGACCAGAAGATGGGCTGGTCCCCCCCGTAATAGCATCTTTATTACTGAGGAGAAGTCTATACAAGCACTTGAACCGAACGTATTACCACGTTCGTTCTAGAATAAGACTTGATGGTTCCCGAAAGCCTCGGCTTCCGAATCCTAGGGCAAAACCCTATTCCAAGGAACTTCCGTTCCTTATTCCAATTCCTCGAGAATCGAGGTTCTCGCCTCTGGATCTCACCTTCCAGACTCGGGGCATGGCATCCCTGCAACTCTTTTCCAACTCTCTTTCCAGAGTCCTCTTCCCGCAGAACAACTCTGCTTTCCCAGACACGAAGTCCGTACTTGGGAATCCAAGCTTCCGGATCACAACTTGAGAGACTACCTCTCTCCGATCCGTGGATCTACTTCCCAAACTCGGGTATGAAACCCTTGGGCTGATCTGGCTCTAGTTCCTCAGAGCGCTTTTCTCCTGTAGAGGCTCATACCTTCCTCTGCTCCTACTCCCTCACTAAGAGGAAGTACACCTGCAAACAAATACTCAGAGTTCATAACATGAAAACCGTTACCTTCAAAGTCTCGACGCTCGAAACGCAACTTTGTTCTCGAAAAGCAATTCCCCAGTAGAGATCTCTCCATAGAAAATCCTCTCTTCCAATCCTACATACAAAAGAGGTGTGTTCTCGGGTTCCTTCTCGTAAATCAGCCCCGTCTACGACGTTTATGGGCTGAAAACAGAGAAAAACAGCAACTTGTCGCGATGGAAACACGCTTTGTAGGCACTTCTTCGCGAGGGAACTCGCGCACTGGTTCTTGGCGACATCTAGTACACTTGGGGCAGCCATGGGCATCACCGGCAACGTCTTCTTTACGGCTGGAATCTGCAGCAGCATCTCCTCCTTGCAAAGATTGGTCCTCCTCTCTGAGTGAGGGCATGTGATGCTTTTATAGCTCCTAGCCACGGGCACTAATAGCTGCTCGCGTAGAAATCGCGGCCGTTTTTTTTTTCCATTTTTTTTTCACCGTTCTGCCAGAAAAAGAGAGAGAGAAAACGTTGGCTGATCTGTTGCCTTATTTATCAGATGGCTGCCCACTTATTAAATGGGCGGCCGGCGTATTTTAAAAATAGTCTAAACCTGCCCAAAAACTCAATAAAACCTTATAAGTTAAAAACAATGCTTTCACAGCACTTCCCAGGTGTCCCTGGATGCAATCACACGCACAATTGCAATGCAAACATAAACTTCCTCGCGGAAAGCATTTGCTTTCCCGAAAAGCAATCCGCTTTCTCAGAAAGCATCTGTTTTTTTCTCAAAGTTTCCTCTGAACCCATCTTCATTCAAGTGCTTGTTTTTCCTTGTGCACAATTCTAACACAGTTCGGAATTTCCTCCCGACTATGGATATTCCCTTTCCGATGCACCCGTCACCCACCTTGTGACGCATCAGGAATACCCATCACCTAGTCCTTTCCTACCGAACTTACGGTACAATCTCCTTCACGATGCTCTATGTCACCCATCCTATGACGCATCAGAGATGTCCGTTCCCGGATGGTCGGATACTTCTTTCCGATGCTCCGTGTCACCCATCCGATGTGACGCATCAGAAGTACCCGTTCCTGGTGGCCTTACAGATATTCCCGTTCTCAGTGCTCCCGTCATTTCTTTGAATGACGCACTAGGAATACTCTGTACTCGGATGCCTCCAGTGAGAAAAGCCCTCTCACTTAAAATTCCAATAATTTATTTAGAATCATTTTTCCTTGGTGTTCCAAGCGAGAAAACCCTCTCACTTATAAATCCAATAATTCATTTAGAATTATTTTTCTGTAAGATAAAGCCAATTTAGCAACAGTGACATACCCCCCTCTTAAAATCGCAAACGTCCTCGATCGCATGCATTCTATACACGTTACAGATAATTTTGTGTGATTAGCACTCTTTTATCATCACATGTAAAGAGTATCAAACGTATAGACAAATGACTTAATGAGACCTTCATACTTTTGTCATTTCTATTGCCCAGAATCCATATAGACATGGGAAGTGCTAGCTCGTAGATCATCCCGCTCTCGAGCAGGTCTCTTTCCTTTTGACGTTTGCTCTACTAGAGTTGGAGAGTGCGTGGGTTGCAAACCAAAGGCTTCAAGGTAAAGCTGCAAATCATTTGGTGACTCTGTGAGTTCACTTTCTTCTATCCACTTCGCATCCATAGGTGGATAGTTTTTGAACTTCACCAAATATCGTCTCGCAACTTGTCCCTTGACTTTTCTTTCTTTGTGTGCCATAATCTGTTCAGGTATCAGGGTCTCATCAAGTTCTTCAACTTCAGGTTGATCCTCAACTGGCATATCCTCTGGCACACTACCCAAGAAGGGTCTAAGAAGACTCACGTGAAACGCATTGTGAATTTTCCAACTGTCATGCAATTTCAGCCTATAAGCTGATCTTATCAATGACTTGAAAGCGCCCGTAGTAACGCATGCTGAGCTTTGGAAACAATCTCTCTTTGCCCTGCATCTTCTTTAGCCATGCCTTTTCAAAGCACAATAGAACCCAATCACCAGGTGAAAACAACAATTCACGACGGTGACGATCAGCTGCTCTTTTCTGCTTTGCCTGCGTCCTTTCCAAGGCAAGCTTAATCTTCTTATACATTTCATCCATACTTTGTACATATCGATCTGCCTCAAAGATCTTGTCCTTTGTGTGCAAGATAGGAGGAACCTTTCTGCTACCCTCAACAATCTCAAAAGGTGCCTTGTCTGTCCACGAATGCACCGTATTGTTGTATGCATACTCAAGCAATGGTAGGTACTGTTCCCACTTGCCCTTATTATCTGACACATAGCATTTGAGCAAATCTAAGATAGTAGAATTAGCCTCTTCTGACTGTCCATCAGTTTGTGGATGAAATGAAGAAGAAAACTTAAGCGTTGTGCCCAGGTTTTCAAACAATCCTCTCCAAAAGAGACTTGTCATGCGAGGATCACGATCACTCACAATTGACTATGGCATACCATGGTACTTGAACACATTGGACATGAATAAGCGTGCCATCTGATCAGATTTTATCTTCTTCCTGACATGAATGAAATGGGCATGTTTGCTAAACCTGCAAATAATGGTCCATCTTCCATCATTCCCTGTCTGCGTCCTCGGGAGATCAAAGACAAAATCCATAGCAATGCTTTCCCATGGCTTATCCGGAATCGACAATGGCTGTAACAACCCTGGTTCTTTTTGCCTGTCAAACTTGACCTTTTGGCAAATCACGCATGCTCGCACAAAGGCATCCACATCTCTCTTGAAGGTAGGCCAATAAAAGAATGTCTCAACCGCTTTCACTGTAGCATCTATACCACTTTCACTGTAGCATCTATCCACGATGCCTCGCATACGGTGGGACATGACTTTCTACTATGACTTTATGTCGCAACGGCCTAGTGACACAGAGTCTGCCATGCATCATCATAAAACCATCTCTGAGGAGGTAGTGCTCATGACGTTGTCCTTCCTGTAACTGCTTGAAGATCCTTGCAAAATCTTCGTCACTCACATATTGTTCCTTCATTTCATCAAGCTCATGATGATAAGGAATTGACACAGCTGAAATCTGTGGCTTTCTTGATAACGCATCAACCACAACATTCTTCTTGCCTTCCACATGTACAATCTGGAAGTGGAACATAGAGAGAATGTTTGCCCATCGCATATGCTTTTCCGATAGCTTTGACTATGTCAAGAAGTATCGCAAGGTCTGATGATCCGTTTGGACAACGAAATCAGCACCTAGCAGGTAGTGTTTCAAACTTAAGAGCGCATGAATCACAACCAATAACTCTTTCTCATAGACCTGCATGGTCATCTCTGGCCCTTGCAAAATTCTGCTCTCATAGGCTACTACCCTGCCGTCTTGCATTAGCACTGCACCAATGCTACTGCCACAAGCATCACACTGGACCACAAATGACTTCCTGAGATCTGGCAGCACAATGACTGGATCTGAAGTCATCTTTTCCTTTAAGAGATTAAAAGCTGAAATCTCTTTTTGGGTCCATCTGAAAGTGACCTCTTTCTTTTGCAAAGTATGTAAAGGTGAAGCAATCTCTGCAAAGTTGCGAATGAATCTTTTGTAGTAAGAACATAGTCCCAGGAAGCTACGGACATCGTGCAAAGTCCTTAAAGCTAGCCATGTCTTGATTGCTTCTACCTTCGCAGGATCCATTCGGACACCATCTTTTGACACAATGTGCCAGAGAAAGTGGATCTCTTCCAAGAAAAACTCACTCTTCTTTCCATTGATGAGCAGCCTGTGCCTGCGTAATTCTTCAAACACAATGGTCAAGTGACGCCTATGCTCCTCTTCATTCTTCGAATACACTATCATGTCATCGAAGAATGTGCCAACAAACTTTTGATGTGGGCGAAAAATCCGATCCATCATCCTATTGAACGTAGCAGGAGCATTCGTAAGACCAAATGGCATCACTAAAAACTCATAAAGACCAAATGTCGTTCTAAACGCAGTCTTATGCACATCTTCTGCCTTTGCACCAGGATCGAAGAAAATGAGAGCTGTGTGATCCCTGATCTTTCCCCATGTTCTGCATAACTCGCTAGCATCAGAGTTGGGCTTATCACCCACCATGTCTGGCACTAAACCTACCGTGGGCTTGGGCTTCTTGCCTTTTCTATCCTCTTTGTCCTCGGAATCAGCTGGCCTCTTCCTCTGGGGACAATCTGCAGCAAAATGGCCAGGCTGCTCGCAAATAAAGCACTTGTTCTCAGCCATTAAAGCCTTCTTTTCCTCGAGTGATTTGCGCGCAAAAGGCTTTCTTTTCTTTTTCTTGCCCTGTGTTTCACACGCATCAGCTGAATCCTTGCCTTTATCTGCCTTTTCTAACCCCTGTGATGCATCAAGAGCCGCTTTCAAAAAGGGCTTCTTTGCTGAATTTTTCTTAGGCTGGCCCCCTTTAACGTTGCCCTGGAACCCACTGTCCTCTCCCTTCAGCAAGGCAAGACCAATGTTGGCAACTTCCATAAGTTGAGTTAGGGTGGCCACTCTGTTCTTTGTACAATAATCCCTAAGCCGTTTTGGCAACCCGCGGCAATACTTCTCAATCTGCTCTATCAGTGGCACAAACTTGTAGGAAGTTACTGAGAGCAAAGCTTTACAGAACTTCCGATTGTATTCCTCTAAACTCTTGCAAGTAGCCGCAGTGAGTTGGTACCAATCTGTCATGACATCGGCTTCGAATTCATTTGATAGCCACGCAGATGCAAACATTTGCTTGAAGTAAACCCAAGTGGCGGGTGCCTGTCCTTGCATCAACAATGTCGTCCACCATGTACGCGCATTTGATTTCAAGAAAGTGGCAGCTTTCCTGACCTTGGATGCTTTGGCAAAATTTCCCCCTGCATATGCACTGTCAAACTGCTGGAGGAAGGTAAGAGCCTTCGTCTTATCCTCGAAGCCACTAAAGGTTTCAAACTTGACTGCTGCACCACAATCTTTGTACTACTTGGGCTTCTCCAGTGCCCCCAAATTGTCATAGGGAAGTGTCTGCAACATGGGCACTGTCATAGGGATCATCGGTGCTCCTTGGCCATCGACATTCTGCATCACGGGGGCCATATATGGCTGCTGGTCGGGAAAACCAGCCATGCCAAAATTACCTTGCGGCACCCCAAACTGGCCCTGATTGCACTGAAACCCTTGCTGCATGCCAATACTACCATACATGGAGTTTGGCATCATGCCTTGCATACCCCCAAAAACTGTTCCTGGCATGTACTGTTGGTTTCCAAGCGCATAACCAGCCATGCTCTGGAACACTGATCCACCCCCGAAATACCCAGGATGTACCGTGGGTGGTGGTAAAACCTGTTGCATAGCTTGGAGTCTTGTTCCCTATCCATTCAACACAGCATGTGGACTCTGAAAAGTGGCGGGCTGAACCGGAAAAACCTGTGGAACCGGTGTCCTAACCACTTGTTCATGGACGGAAAGGATTTGTCTTGGAACCCCAACTACTCTGCAACGTGCGAGTGCTCCCTGCCCTGCTGGGACACATAGGGTACCTGGGCTTGAATCTCAATAGGCTCTACTGGCTGAGTTGATTACCTTGCCTGCTGTGACCCTGATGGAGCTTGCAGAAAATCCATGAACCTTGGGTTCTGCACCAACTGTGTGAACACATTCACAGCAGCAACCAACTGTGTCCTGAACGCATCCTCATCAAGCTGCCCAGTCATATACCCTGGAACCTGTTGCCGAGAAACATTCGCATCAACAAGAGGGACAAAGAGTGGCGGTCGTGAACTCTCGCCAACCTCATGAACCATAGGAATCGATTGTCTCCCATGTGAAGAGGAACCCTCTTCCCTATTGCCATCCATCCTCCTGTCAGCCATAGCGTGCAAGTCTCTAACTCTTGACTCAAACTCTGTGTGTCTTCACTCAAACAGACCCTAGCTCACTCCTTAGGGAAAAAGTGATTTAAATCCCGGCGATAGGAACCATGTAACCGGCCTATTCACTTAACTGGGCAGTAGTCCGTAAACCTTATCTAGCTTTCACCCAATTTATTATCGCCCACTTAACCTGTACTTAAAGACACAGTAGAAAAGAGAGGTACAGGCTACTAGAACGCACCTGTATCCAAGACTGACACCAAATAGGCCCCTAAAACAGGTGCCCCTTTCGGTATTTCTTTATTCTTTAAGAAGGAAAAGTTACAAAATAGAGTCCTGAAGGTTTCCACCTATATCCCGCTAGGTGGCTACTGTTCCAACAAAATTTCGGCAACACAACAACCCCAGAACTTGCTCGGAATAAACCCCCATGCTTGGACTCACTTCCAATGAGCTAAACCCTCCGTTTTCAGCCCAAAACAGTGAATTCCTGCTCGCTGTAATTTACTGTTTTTTACCTGTTTTCAGCCCTAATCACTCCCATTACTGTCCTCTGACAGTTAGGCATTGTTCCCAATGCTTCTGGCACTGCAATGGCTGAAAAACAGCCCGTAAACAGTCCAAAACAGCACCTAATTTGGGGCTGAATTTGCACCTGTACGGTGAGGTTATCACCCTCACCTGTGCCTGCTTTGGAGTAGCAGCTAGCTACTCCCGTTCCTGTTCAAAGAGGCTCTTGCCTCAGCATAAAAGCATAATGCCACACAACTGTACATGAGGTCAATTGAAAAGCCCTCTTGTGGGGCATCACATTAGTGTGCGCAGGGGGGAGAGAGAGCAGTGAAATGTGCTGAAGGCATCACTCTTGCACTTCATTGTACATGAGAGGGAAAGCAGGCATTCAATAGCTCTTCACCTGTTGCAAGCCGCTTTAAAAAAAGTTTGCAACAATCAACCCTTTTGTAAAAACGAGCGCTAGTTCTCTCTCTGTTGGAAAGTGTGCCAAAATGTGCCACTTGGCACTCAAATGTGCAATTTCCCGTTCCAGCCTTCAGGTCTAAAAAGATCTTAAACGGCACGTCAGTTGACTTAGCGGCAGAGCAATGAAATGTTCCCCTCGACATTCCGGAGCTAATGACGCGAAGACCTTTCATGGTCCAAAAATAGCAGTTCCCTAAATTTTAGGAGATGCTGCCATTAGACTCCCACTGGTCATCTTACCATCTTTCACCATTGGGACCACATCCAAAAATGCAATGTAGCCCAGTTATCGAGTGATTTTCTACTGGCAAACCCACCTTAGCTAGCCTTAGCAATTCTAGCAATTCTTTCCGTCCGTTCACACTATGCAACTCTCGGGCCTTTAGATTTCCAGAGGGGTGCTTCTAAAAACAAGTCAAATAAAGTTTCCCCCGAAAGAAAATCAACAAATAAGGCTACACAGACTCGTGACAAGCACCTTGTCGTCGACATCATCATCATCGACATAGAATCTCAGTACCTCAATGTACCCCTTTAGTGCCTCAGTACCCAGTACCCAACATCAGTAGCATCAGTACCCATTTGTGCAAGAATAAAACAAGTACTTGCTCTGGCAATAGAGCAAAGGGGCCCTTGAGGGTTGGGACCCGACATCCTTGTGTCGTCTCTTCTCTCTCTCTCTTTCTTTCAGTTTGATTCAGTTCTTTCTGTCACAAATGGGTGACGTGGCAACAGACCCGGACACACACAGAGTCTGCCCGACAAATGCGCTAACAGTGACACGTGGCAGACAGTACGGAAACCCCTGGTTTTTAAGTTAACTGCTGCTGACATGGATTTTCCGGATTTTGCGAAGATGCTGACGTGGCATTGCGTACGGAATTCCCTGGCTGAATTTTCGCTGGCTGAATTAGTAGTTTTTGGGGATAATTCCTTTATTTTAAGGGGCTTTTAAATTACATGCTTTTGGGGCTCTGCTTTTGGGCATCCCTTGTATCAATAAATAAGTGGGCCGCCTCACTTCTCAGAGGATCTGGACGCACAGTCTGAGAGTGAGCACCCTCCCACTCTCTTGTACTTTGAACACAGATTAATACAAAAAGAAATACCGAAAGGGGCGCCAGTCTTTGGGGCCAATATCTCTAGGCACGGAACTCCCTCGGGCCGTGTCCACTTAATTGTGAAGTGTGAACTGTTTTGAAGTGAATCTCTGTTGTGTTGCGGTAGAATCTTGACTTGGAGTGTCCAAGTTTGTTACAATGGTATTAGAGCACAGAAAGATTCTTCTTCTACGGAGGATCCGATCCTTTTTGCAGCGCACACAGTTTTTAGCCGCTCCCACCATACATCGCGCATCCGGCGCGCTTCCGTCTTCATCGCTCTGTCTTATAAGAGCATAAAGCCATAAAGAATCCCAGATTACACATGGGTTCTCATGAAGAATCTGACAGAGATGACACCTCTCGATGGGAAGGCAAAGAAAAGTTGGAAATCCAGCACGGGATCTGAAGAAAAGAATGAAGATTTGGGCAAATTTTTTTTCGGGCAAGTTTGCCAGAAAAGGGATACAAACGTCAACTGCAGATTGGCATATGTGTGAACAGATTGATTAATTACTCGAGGTACCCGAGATTGGCGAAACACCTGAAGAATTACGCGATCGGACTTATTAGTCACTCCCACCCTTCATACATCGCGCATCGCGCGCGCGCTCCCGTCTTCATCGCTTTGTCTTACAGGGCATAAAGCCATAAAGAATCCCAGATTACACATGGGTGACACCTCTCAGTGGGAAGGCAAAGAAAAGTTGGAAATTCAGCGCGGGATATGAAGAAAAGAATGAAGATTTGGGCAAAAAAAATTCGGACAAGTTTGCCAGAAAAGGAGTATAAACGTCAACTGCAGATTGGCATATGTATGAACAGATTGATTAAGTAAACAATTGAAGAATTACGCGATTGATAAGATTTACTCGAGATGGCGTGTGGCCTTTGCTTCTCTTAGGTAGGGAGGAAAGCCAAAAAGACAGACGAGTGCAGAAAAGCGGAACCTGTACTCGCGGAAAGACATGGACAAACACTTTTGAAAAGAATCACTTCTACATAGCCAACCAATACGCCTTCCTCGAAGACAAGAGAAAGAAAACAAAAGAATTTAAAGAAGGTGGACAGTCGATTAAATTTGAATCCTTTTTTGGGTTCCGAGATGCTCCGAGGGCTTTGGCCTTCATTCAGCAGTTTGACATAGCTTTCTCTGGAGGGCATTACTTAGAGCACTCCAAGATTAGGCTACAAGAACTACGGTGGTCGGAATCGCAAACAGAGAGCAGCATCGTGTTGCTCACGAGGAGAGCTACGCGTTGATGCTTACCTCACGCGCGTTCATCTGTGTTTTGGCAGATTCACCTGCGAGCTACTTTTGGAGTTTCGGTGAGTAAACGTTGTCCGTTTTTGCATTTTAGCATATCCACGCGATCAGAGCGAGTAGAGCTACGCATTAGGCATGTATTTAGAAACAGTGACCTGTAAAATCCGACCAGACATACTGCGCGTTTTCTTCACGGAGGGTATTGGATTAGGATTTGTGGTCAGAGACCTTAGGGATAGCAGCCTCCCAGTGTGTGTAGGACTTCCCTTGAGTTTCGTGAAGTTTCGAGATCGTTTGATAGACTTTTGGCTTGCAGTAGCATCATAGGAGACTCTCACATTCACAAAACCGATGGCATATAGATTTGATATCTTTGTAGGAAGTAGTCATTAGTCAATCGAGTAGAGGTTGACACCTTTTGCTTGCTTCCACGCGTCTGCGGGTCGAGCTCCGTCCTCAGTTGACATTATATGTTAGGTGAGTTCTCGCTATGCTGACGTCCGTCGCAGCGTATCCGCCAACATTGGCACCGCTATCGGGACAAGGGCCCTAAGTAGGTGACTGAGACTAGTCCTTGAGGATAGAGGTCCCTCTGGCTTGCTAGAGTATATTCATTCTTTTAGATAGGATCGGAGAGTGGTGGACTTTTTGGTTTTAAATGGAGTCTAGGGAGCGTGTGTCTGGCCTAGATCCTTTGACTTAAGTAGTATTAGGTAGGAGATAGGTGTGGATTGATGGGGAGTTGGTGAGGTGGAAGAGGTGAAAAGTCAGCTAGAGAGTCCATGTGAGGCTAGAAAGTGACTTGAGCATCAAAAATTTCACCATCCCATGTGATGAGTAGGAGTAGGATAGGTAGGACATCCTGATTTGTGATCTTGAGCATTTCATGCATGCCAACTAGGCTCATCAAAGTTGTGAAAACATAAAATCAAGGAAAAAGTAACATTGCATTTGGATGCTTGATTGATGATTGATAATTGCTGTGAGTAGTCCAAAGGGGTTGGCAGAGCTTAAGAGAAAGTTAGAACTGAAAAAATCACAATTCTGTCATTAAGGACATCCTACGCGTAGGATGTCTCTAGAGGTAAAACTGTGAAGATTTTGAAAATTTTGAGGTCACCAGTGTGTTCAGTGGGTATGTTTTACCCTAAGGGCATGTTGAGGTGAGTGTTTTTACATGTTTTTGGTGAAGGCGAAGCTAGAAAGCGAGAAAAATTCATTAAGTGCTTGTTTTGAGTGATTTCTGTGCTTTTTAGTGTTGATTGTGATTGATATCAAATGTAGAGACCATAAAGAAGCATCAGAAATACTCCAGTCAGGAAAATTATGCAAGAGACATCCTACGCGTAGGATGTCTCTAGGGCCATTTTGGGGCAGCATTTTGCAAAACTGATATCACTAGAGTGTTCCCAGGATCTAGGGGATTAAGTGGGACAAAAATTGGATCGTTTAGAGCCCATACCAATTTTTGACCAAACCAAAGTGTTTCTTAGCATAAAAGAAGCCTTCACACCAAGTTTAGACAAAATTGAAAATCATTTGAATGGGTAAACAGCTTGAGGAAACACTAGAATCTGAAGCAAAAACTTGAGTGTTTGACTAGCTCAAAGTTGTCAAAATCACCAGATTTAAACATATTGGGAATCAACACACCAAGGAGAACCTCTAGACCAAATCTTACTTCATTCTAAGCAGGAAAAAATTTGGGCGTAGGATGTCTCCAAGGCCATTTTGGGCAAGAATTTGACAATTCTGAGGTTGCCAAATTGTTCATTGGGTGGGTTTTACCCTATGTACACCTTGAAACGAGGAGTTTGACCTTATTTCGGCTTCAAAAAGGCAAAAGACAGTGAATACCAGACATCCTACCCATTTGATGTTGGGGAGTGATTGAGAGACCTAAACCATAAGCTAACTTCATACACATGTTCTAAAAGTGTTTCTACGGGTGTCTACCAAGTTTCATCTCATTTGGACACTTAAACTGGGGTGAAGTGGACTTTAGCTTTTTTGGAAAGATTGTGTCCGGAAGAGCCGTTTTGGATGATTTTGACATTCAAATGAAATTCTGAGCATACCAAGGTGTTGCTAGACTCAAGGGGAACCTTTGAACCAAATCTTGCTTCATTCTGAACATAAAAAAATTTGGGCGTAGTATATCTCTAGGGGTTTTTGGACAGGAATTTGGGAATTCTGACACCACCAGTGCGTTCAGAGGGTAGGTTTTACCCTAGGAACATGTTGACTTGAGTGTTTTCCCATGTTTTTGATGTCCAAAAGTCAAAAGGCGAAGTCAGAAAGCGAAAAATTCATAAATTGCTTGTTTGGAGTGATTTTGATATTCAAATGAAATTCTAAGCATACCAAGGTGTTGCTAGACTCAAGGGGGAACCTTTGAACTAGATCTTGCTTCATTCTGAGCAGAAAAAAATTTGGACGTAGTATGTCTCCAGGGAGTTTTTGGGCAGGAATTTGGGAATTCTGAGACCACCAGTGTGTTTAGAAGGTAGGTTTTACCATATCTACACTCTCAAACCAGGAATTTGACCTTATTTTGATAGATTAAAGGCAAAAGACGAGAATTGCCACATATCCTACCCAAATTGTGTACAAGGGGTGATTTTGAGACCAAACCATAAGTTGACATCATATGCATGTTCTAAATGTTGTATTGAGTGTATGTGACAAGTTTCATCTCATTTGGATGAGTAAAATTGAAGATTAAGTGGATTTTAGTGTTTTGTACCAAACAAAGGCAAGAATAGCCAGCTTTGGGAGCTTTTAGCATCCAAACCCAAATCTGAGCATATCATTGGGTTGCTGAACACAGGGAGAGTCTTAGATTCAAATTTGGGTCAATTCTGAGCAAATAGACATCCTACCCGTAGGATGTCTCTTGCATGATTTTCACGCCAAAACCCTACTATGACCATACCATAGTGTTGTATAGCTTTATATAAGCCTGTCAGTCAATTTTGGTCCAATTTGGAGCTCATTTGACTTGAAAATCAGCTGATAGAGTATCCAGCTTCTGAAATAGATACTTGATCATTTGACCACCCTACAAGTGTCAGAATCAAAAAGTGAGAATAGCTGTGTGTTTAGCACATCAAGGGGAACCTTGGATTCAATTTTTGGCTAAATCTGGGCAAAAAGACATCCTACCCGTAGGATGTCTCAAGGTCATTTTTAGGTCCAATTGAAATTTTGAGCATACCAGTGTCACGAGGACGTGGCAGTTATTAACCATGTCACAGAGATGTGGCAACTGCTAACCTTGATTGTTGGTTTCTTTCCAATGGGGTTTATTTATTTGTTTTGAGACCCTCTTTTTGAAGTAGCAAACGGTCGGACATTGTATGGCCAATGTGAACGGTAGATTCACCCGCAGACGAGAAGTGGTCGGCACTGGAATTCGTATGGTAAGAGGATGTCTAGGCTCAGAGCAAGATCATATAGGCCCCCCCGTCGCACTTAGCAAGTTGGTGGATACTAGGAAGTGAACTCAATTAAGGCGTAAAGTCAAGGTGGGACTACCAACAAAAAGTATCCGACAGTTGGGCCACATTGCACTTTTTGATGCGGCTCCAATGAGGATAGATGGTCAGAAGACCAGTGGCAGCCCAACGGAAGCATCTCCTAAAATTTAGGGAACTGCTATTTTGGGCCGTGAAATGTGTTCGCGTCATTACCTCCGGTATGACTAGGGGAACACTTTATAACTCTGCCGCGAAGTCAACTGACGCGTCGGTTGGGATATTTTTAAGCGGCGAACCCGAAACGGGAAAATGCTTGAAAATGCGCCAAGTGTCACATTTTCGTGAACTTTCCTCTTGCAGAAAAATGGGCGCTGATTTTTATGCTGGGAGAGGCCTCATTTCAGCTTTTGTCACAGGTTAAGAGCTATGGAGTGCTTCCTTTCCCTCTCATGTACAGTGTGGTGCTAGGAGTGATGCCCTGCACACTACACACTGCTCTCTCTCTCCCCTACGTGCAATTATGTGATGCCCCACAAGAGGGCTCCTCATTTGACTGATGTACAGTTGTGTGGGTTCATGCTTTTGTGCTGAGGCAAGAGCCTCCTTGAGGAGGAACAGGGGTAGCTAGCTGTTGCTCCAAAGCAGGCACTGGTGAGGGTCATAACCTCACCATACAGGTGCAAAATCAGCGCTGTGTATGCGCTGTATATTTACTGTTTTTCAGCCATACGGACGCCACGATCATTGGGAATCGTGCCCCACTGGCAGAGGACAGTTAGGGGACTGTTTGGGGCTGAAAACAGGGCAAAAACCAGTAAATACAGCGTGCTGAATTTACTGTTTTTGGACAGGAATCAGAGGATATACGACAGTGCAAGCGAGTTCCAGCAGGGGAATTGGTTTCGCGCAAGTTTTGGGGTTGTTATGCTGCCGAAATTTGGCCAAATCAAATGGTATCTAGGTGGATACACGTGAAGGATTCCCAGGACCTTACCTTGTAATTTACCCTCCTAAAGAATAAAGAAATACCGAAAGGGGCGCCAATTTTGGGGCCTACAGGTTGTCGGCGTCTGCTCGGAGCATTCTAGCTTCCGAGCCGTGTGTGTGTTTAAGTGTTAACTCCCGTCGCAGGTTCTCTTTGCAAAGTGCTCTGTGTGTGTGTATAAAGTAAAGAATTTCGGGTGAAAGCCAACGCCTACCGCCCTTCGGGCCGGTTTCATGGTTCCGTCACCGGGACATCAATCACTTTTTCCTCAAAGAGTGAGCCTGAATTGTTCAGGGTAAAGGCACACAGTGCAAGAACGCGGGGATTACACTATGGCCGACAAGGGGAAGGGAATTATGGAAGAGGGTTCCTCTCCAAAGGAGAGGCAGGAGATTCCTATGGTTTTTGAGATTGGTGAGAGCTCACGGCCACGTCAGTCTGTACCTCCTGTCAACGTGAATGTCCCTTCAGTAGTACAGGGCTTTATGACAGGGCAACTTGAGGATGATGCGTTTAAGACTCAGTTAGTTGCCGCGGTGAATGTCTTTTCGCAGCTGGTGCAGAATCCGAGGTTTATGAAATTCTTGCAAGCGCCACCAGTGCAACAGCAAAATAGGCAACCTACGCCGCGTACGGAGCTTGTTGAAGCTCAAGCCCAGGTACTTCATGAGGCGCAGGAGGAAAGGGAACACTCGCATGTTGCGGAGTCGGGGGCTCCAAAGCAGGTTCCTCCCGTGCCTAAACAGGTGGCTAGAACGCCTATTCCACAGGTTATGCCAGTTCAGCCCGCCACCTTTCAGAGCCAGCATGCTGTCTTGAATGGACAAGGAGCTGGATACCAGGCTATGCACTCAGTTTTTCCACCACCCACGGTACATCCTGGTATTTCGGGGGTGGATCAGTGTTCCAAAGTATGGCTGGTTATGCATCTGGAAGTCAGCCGTACATGCCAGGAACAGTGTTCGGGGGTATGCAAGGCATCATGCCAAACCCCATGTATGGTACTATCGGCATGCAGCAAGGTTTCCACGGCAACCAGGGCCAGTTTGGGGTGCCACAGGCTCATTTTGGCATGGCTGGTTTTTCTGGACAGCAGCCAGATATCGCACCTCTGATGCAAAATGTGAATGGCCAACACGTGCCGATCATGCCTAGTACAGTGCCCATGTTGCAGACCATTCCGTATGACAACTTGGGGACACTAGAGAAGCCGAAGGCTTACAAAGAAGGTGGTGCAGCGGTAAAGTTCAGTACCTTCAGTGGTTTCGAGGACAAGACAAAGGCACTCACTTTCCTCCAGCAGTTTGATACAGCTTATGCGGGAGGGAATTTTACAGAGGCCTCGAAGGTCAGGAAAGCTGTCACTTTCTTAAAGGACAATGCGCTTACATGGTGGACGACATTGTTAATGCAAGGACAAGCACCCGCCACTTGGGTTTACTTCAAGCAAATGTTTGCATCTGCTTGGCTATCAAATGAATTTGAAGCCGATGTCCTGACAGATTGGCACCAACTTACGGCAGCTTCGTGCAAGAGCTTGCTGGAGTACAATAGGAGGTTTTGCAAAGCATTACTCTCAGTGACCTCCTACAGATTTGTGCCATTGACAAAGCAGATAGAGAAGTATTGTTGTGGGCTGCCTAAAGGGCTTCGCGATTACTGTATAAAGAACAGAGTGGCTACCCTTACTCAGCTTATGGAAGTTGCGAACACTGGTCTTGCCCTGTTGAAAGGAGAGGACAGTGGATTTCCGAGCAGTGATAAAGGAGGGCAGCAAAAGAAAAATTCAGCGAAGAAGCCCTTTGTGAAAACGGCTCCTGATGCGTCACAGGGGTCAGAACAGGCCACCAAAGACAAGGATTCAGTTGGGACTTCTGGAGCGCAGGCAAAGAAACAAAAAAGGAAGCCTTTTGTGCGCAAGTCGCTCGAGGAAAAGAAGGTCCTAATGGCTGAGAACAAATGCTTTATATGCGAGCAGCCTGGTCATATTTCTATCAATTGTCCACAAAGGAAAAGGCCAGCTGACTCAGAAGATAAAGAAGACTAGAAAGGCAACAAGCCTAAACCCACGGCAGGTTTAGTGCCAGACATGGTGGGTGACAGGCCTAACACAGATGCCAGTGAGTTATGCAGGGCATGGGGTAAACTTAGGGATCAGACGGCACTCATCTTCTTTGATCCAGGTGCCAAAGCCAACTTTATCAAACCAGAGTTAGCTATGAAGCTGGGCATCAGAGCTGAAGAGATGGGGTACACAGCAGAGGCAGGGTTGGCACATGTCCTGGCCACTCAGAGTGTTTACC
>NW_028221532.1:0-57723 GCF_014529385.1 Adiantum capillus-veneris
TTTGATGAGATTGTTATGCTTTGGCTGTGTCTAGTTTACATGATGTTGACGGAGCCTCTGTCTTTTGATGAAGCACAGAATTCAGAAAATTGGATGACTTGCCATGAAAAAATCAGAATATGATGCACTTATAGAGAATGACACATGGACTTTATGTGATTTGCCTCCTGGCAAAAGGCCATTGGTACGAAGTGGGTTTACAAGTTGAAACGCAAGCCGGATGGTGAGATCGATCGCCATAAGGCTCAACTTGTTGCAAAGGGTTATGCAAAACAAAAAGGCATAGATTATGAAGAGACTTTTGCTCCCACTTGTCGTATGACTACTGTGCGTTTTCTATGTGCATTGGCAGCTCATTTTGGTTGGGATGTACATCAATCAGACATTGTTACTGCTTTCTTGAATGGTGACATATTTGAGGAAGTTTATGTAACGCAGCCTCGCGGTTTTGTCATAAAAGGACAAGAGGACAAAGTGTGCAAATGTAAGAAGGCTTTGTATGGGTTGAAGCAATCTCCTCGTGCTTGGTATGAGAAAGCTGACACTCATTTGGTTAAACGAGGCTTTCATAACAGTCCAACAGAAAGCACATTGTATGTAAAGCATGAGGATGATGTATTTCTCATTGTGGTTCTTTATGTTGATGATTTGCTGATCAGTGGACCAAATGAGAGACATATTGCTGAATTTAAGGCTGATTTGAATGCTACTTTCAAGATGAAAGATTTGGGGATGTTGCATCATTACTTGGGTATACAGTTTAAGCAGTGTGATGGTGGTATTGCCTTGTGTCAGAAAAGTTACATAGAGACATTGCTATGTAAGTTTGGACTTGAGGATTGCAAACCTATTGCCACTCCCATGGAAACAGGTTTGAAGTTGAGTCTACATGATGCTTGCGATCTTGCTGATGTCACTCTTTACCAAACTGTTGTTGGTTGCCTTATTTATGTATGCAACACGAGGCTAGATATTCAGTTTGCAGTCTCGCAGGTCAGCAGATTTATGCATAGCCCAGGGTCTAAGCATTGGCAGGCTATCAAGAGGATTTTCCGCTACCTTAGTGACACTTTACATCTTGGCTTGTTTTATCCCAAGGGGGGATCATTGCCGCCAGACTTACATGCTTTTTCGGACTCGGATTGGGCTGGTTGTTTTGACACGCGAGTGTCCACAAGTGGTTTTTGTTTCATGCTTGGCAGTTCATGTATATCATGGTTGAGCAATAGGCAACCTACTGTGGCCACTTCGAGTTGTGAGGCTGAGTACAGGGCAGTCTTCACAGCTACGGTTGAGTGTGTATGGCTCAGACGCCTTATGGCTGACTTGGGTGTTGGACAGGACACTGCCAACACTATCTATACTGACAGTCAGAGCGCATTGGCAGTTGCGAGGAACCCAGTTTTTCATGCTCGCACAAAGCACATTGAGGTGCATTACCACTATGTCAGGGAGAGGCTCTCAGCAGGAGAGATCAGCTTGGCTTATGTGCCAACACAGGACAACCTTGCAGATCTTTTCACAAAGGCATTGTCTCGTGAGAAGCTTGAAGCTTTCCGCAAAGCTTTGGGCTTACTCTCCTTTGTGGACTGATCCTGTCCTCAGGGCATGGCACTTCCCTTTACTCATGTGCCAGCTCTCGTTCACCGCATCACTCCAGGGGGGATTTGTTACCATATACATGTGGTAGTGATGTGTGTGAACACACTAGGACCGCCGGGGCACTTTTTCCCTCTTTAGGAGGTTTTTTCCCCCGTGCATTGTATATACGCCCATCACTCTAGGGCTATCTATCTTTCCATAGCACACTAAGTAACACACTCTCTATTGTGTGCCTTGAGTTTCCTTCGTCTTCTCCAAGCTGTGTATGTTTCTCTGCACAATTCCTAATTCCAACATATGCTTGATGCTCAATCCTTCTTGTGCTCTTTTGGATACTGTGTCATGCAAACATTTCATCTTTTCATGAATAATCCGCATACATCCGTGCTCATTCATGAGTGAATTGTACTCAGCATACAATATGGCATGCCTATGAAAAGGGATCACATAAAGACACTGACTAAAATACAGGAAACGATCACAAATGAAACACTCATACAATGAATGCTGACTAATCACTGATACACATAATACTTCCTGTGGGGGTTCTGGGGACCGAGGCTCCAGAGCCAAGATCGGTTCTTCCGGATCTATCGAATCTTCTTGTGGGGGATCTGTGGACCTCGACTCAAAAGCCAAGATCAGTTCTTTGTGATCGATCGAATCTGCAATGAGGGTAGCTTCACTAGAGAAAGTATCAACTAACAAATCATCCTTGTGAACAATCACATTATCTTCATGCAAATCATCATGCTTGTGAGAAATCACATCTTGATCATGATGCCAATCGTCATGCTTGTCATTGTCATTCAAATCATCATGCTTATCATAATCATGCAAATCATGTGTGTCGTGCTTTGGAGAAGACAAGACTAAGAGAGTCTCCTTCCCCTGATTCTGTGCAAACTGCACCTGCACAATAGAAAAGAGTCGCAAGAACTCTTTCATGTGTTGGTCACTCTTTTCTTTTCTTGCTTTGTTCTCTTGATCAAATTTTGCTTGTCTGGCTTTGTTCTCACGAGAAAGTTTGGCTTGTCTTTCCAAGCGTGCTTGCTCGTGCTCACGCTCTATGGCTGTCATTCTTTCTTTGTATTCACGATCTATGGCTATCCTTCTTTTTGTGGATTCACGATCTATGGCTTCCATTCTTTCTGCTTTTCTTGCTTTGCGTTTTAACTCCCTGTTCATCATCCTCTTGTTGAAAGCCTCCATAGGAGTTAGTGCAATCCTTGTCGTAGATGGAGAGGGGAAAGGATTGGAAAAACCTCCTGGCGGGGAAAATTCTTCTTCGCTAACTCCATGCTCATCACCTTCATGCAAAGTATCCATTCCGCTTCACGTGATGACCATCCACTGAAGTCTTGGGTCTTAAGTTCACGAGGAACTTGGGTTCTTGTGGATCTTGGGTTCTTGAGGGTCTTGAGTTCTTAAGATTCTTGAGGTTCTTGGGGTTCTTCTTTCGCTTGCAATCTGTGTTAGCGAAGGATCTTCTCTTCACCTGAGTTCTGCTCTTTTCCACGGACGCAGCCCTTGGCGGCCTTGTGCTCACACCAAGGTTGCTTTTTTCCATCTCACGTCGATTGTCTTGCTGCTAAGTGCACGGTCCGCTCTCAATGAGCGAAAAGAGGCACAAGGGGAGACTGGACAAGCCCTTCTTTCTTGGGTTTCCTATCACTCTTCAAAAACACGATTAGGAATCGACACGACCAAGTGGACTTGGGTTACGTGCGACCGCAACAAGCAAAAAAAATTATGTTGTTCTTTCCTTGAGTGATACAGAACACTGCCAGGGCTCTGATACAAATGTAAGGTGTAGTGGAATGAATATTGAACTTTGCTTAAGATGAGTGCTCCGAACTGTGCTCAAGGGAGTGCAAGTGATCACAAACAAAGTGGATAAATACTGTGAATAAAGGTGCTGAAACTGAGAGATAGAGAGAGAAGAATACGACACCAAAAAGTTGTCAAATTTGTCAAACCCTCCTCCGAAGGCTCCACTCTCTATGGCGAGGGCGGTTTGCTATTGATTGCACAAATCTCTACAATGCTTCGACTTGCCGACGATGTCGATGACAACGAAGATGAAATCTGCGAATGGAAAGGACTAGAATCTATAAATCTTTATCTGCTAAATTCTGACTCTATGTCGGTGATGAGGTCGATGACGACGGTACGACATGATACGCTGAGAACACCGATACTAAAGTTTGCGTTTTTCGGGCTGAATCTGCAAACTTCACGGGATATGACCGTGCGACAAAGATCTGATGCAAGAAGGTGAGATCTGCAAGGTTTTGGGGTTCTTCTAACTGTTCCGTGGCAAAGGATCTGCAAAATGCTGGGATGGTATGCTGATCCAATAGCGTTAGGGCTGAAAATGGATCCTGCTCCAAAAACGCTATGAATATGCTGTGCAAACCACTAACGCGCTAGGAATGATCTGTCCTCTACTGCTGCGGGCTGATGTGCAATGCATAAACGCCAGGGTGTTGGTCTTGTCCAAAAATGCTAGCTTTGCAGATGGCTGAAAACAGTAGGTCTTGGGGGTCTTGCTAAGAAGGTACCT
Source organism: Adiantum capillus-veneris (assembly GCF_014529385.1). NCBI lineage: Eukaryota > Viridiplantae > Streptophyta > Polypodiopsida > Polypodiales > Pteridaceae > Adiantum > Adiantum capillus-veneris. The sequence continues at coordinate 4,169 of NW_028221532.1, forward strand.
ATAAAACCGGAGTTCCTGCTACCTCTTCTACCAGAAAGTACTAGCTCTGGTTTGCTTATATATTATCTTAGCAAAATTGCCCTACCTAGTTTCCAGCAAAAGTCACTTAATAAATAAGCAAAAAATATCAAAAATAGGAAAAATAGGTTTAATGCACTGGAAAATTTCCCTGATGGATTTTAATGTTGATGATCATGTTGTGTGGAACCAGCAGATATGCATATACTCTAAGTGTCTGGACAAGAACTGTATGTGAACAGACTCACAAAAGTGTCAGATCACTTCCTATTCTAGACTGACTTGATTGAATTGAACCGTAGTCATGTTGTAGCTTGTCCACTGACACATAGAGTTGGATGTGTCACGTGACATCTCCTCCATTACAAAGTGAGGTACTGGTACCGAGCTGTATGGCACCGAGGGAGATCGCCAACAGTGTCTGGAATCCTAGAAGAACTCTTCGCTGGCCCACTCCGATGCGTGAATCATGCGATACTTGAACTTCATAAAGGTTTGCAATGCTTGCTTCTTTGGATCGCGTCGAAAGCGACACAAAGTCATATTCAATGCTTCCTCTTTGTCTATATTCATGTGTCTACCTTCTTTAAGAATCTCCGAGGGTAAAAATTCCTGAAACCAGTTCCAACACAAAAACAGGAACATACCCATTCCATGTAAAGTGATAGGAAAAATATTATTGCTTCGAAAAATTGTGCATGCAATGCCGATGAACAAAGTGATGGAGTGCCAAACCGTTCATCAAACACACGCAAAGAATGGATTCAAATCTTGACTTTTTGATTATCTAAATCAATCAACTGTGGCAAATCACAATGGAAATGCCTATGCTTGATGCTCAATCCTTCTTGTGCTCTTTTGGATACTGTGTCATGCCAAGGAAGAGACATGGAATGTGAATTCCATGAATATAAACATTTCATCTTTTCATAAATAATCCGCATACATCCATGCTCATTCAGGAGTGAATCGTGCTCAATGTACAATATGGCATGCCTATGAAAGGGATCACATAAAGATGCTGACTAAAATACAGAAAACGATCAAGAATGAAACACGCGTACAATGCGTGCTGACTAATCATTCGTACACATAATACTTCCTGTGGGGGATCTGTGGACCTCGACTTGAAAGCCAACATCAGTTCTTTGTGATCGATTGAATCTTCAATGAGGGTTTGTCCTCTGCTGGTGCCCGCAAATCTGCAATGCATAAACGCCAAGCTACTGGTCTTGTCCAAAAACGCTAGCTTTGCAGATGGCTAAAAACGCTAGGTCTTGGGGGTCCTCCTTAGAAGGTGTCTGTTGAATCGGAGTTCTTGTTGCCTCTTCTGCCAGAAAGTGCTAGCTCTGGTTTTCTTATATATTATCTTATAAAAATTTCCCTACCTAGTTCCCAACAAAAGTCACTTAATAAATAAGTGGAAAATGTCCAAAAAAAAGAAAAAATAGGTTTAATGCACTGGAAAATTCCCCTGATGGATTCTAATGGATTCTGATGGTAATGCTGATGATCATGTTGTGTGCAACCGGAGGATATGCATCTACTCTAAGTTTCTAGACATGCACGATCTGCGAACAGACTCACAAAAGTGTCAGATCACTTCCTATTCTAGACTGACTTGATTGAACTAAACCCTGGTCATGCTGTAGCTTGTCCCATGGACACATAGGGTTGGATGTGTCACGTGACAAACTCTCACAAGAGTTGATCAATGTTTAGGAAATCTCTACTATTTAGTGGTTGAAACCAAGTCAACGTCATTCCCTCCAATGTCAACCCAAATCCCTCGTAATGTGTGTGTAAATCGCCACTTGCTCCGCTCTTAAGACTTTCTTAAAGAGGAACATGAGCGTATGGATCTCTTGATCACTCTACTTCTTTGGCACACACTTAGCCATTTGAGAAGGTCATATTTTTTGAGTTTCTGCAACTCCTCATCATTGTTGGTTCTCCCACCATTATATCTCTTGTCTCGTATCCATTAACAGGTGCTCTGAATAGCACTCTTCCTTTGGGTCTTACATCTCAGCTTTTAGTCCTGATATCCAGCACCCTTGTTCTGAAAATTGTGTTTGCAATGTCACTACCTCCATGTGTATACATGGGAACCTGGGAATCCACATGAGATTTCAGAGGACTCACTCTTGTGGTCTTTGATTTTGTGGTTTTTGAGACTGTAAATCTGAGTACGCTAGGGGTGACATAGTATTAATGGAGTGGGGCCCCAAAGTAGGTATATCCCCCAAGCTCATTATGGCTCACTGCCAAATATTTCCAACCATATTGTCTAACATGATTATCTACGTATCTCTCTCAACCTCAAATGAAAAAATGTATAAGTATTTTTGTTTAGTCAACTCCCTCACATTGGGCTCCTCAAACCTATAGTAACATTTGATCTTTGTTATCATACTTCTATAAGCCCAACCACATTTACTCGTCTAACCTTGGCATTTGGAGTATCCATCTTAGGCCGCTTCTCTTCAGGCTCTTCATCAACTTTTTCTTTGGTGCATATTAATCCCCACTTGTCCACAATAAAAGGATTAAACACAACAATATACATGTTTTCCTCCTCATCAAAATACGGATCCCTAGTATAGTCCACGGGCACTACGAGATTAAGCTCACTAGGCCTCTCTTAAACTTAAATTAAGTAACGATCTATACTGTCCTTATAGATTTTAGCACCTTGCTCATTCTTAAATGATATTGCATGTACAAATTTTTTGGTTGGGTGCAAGTTGCAATGGTCCCACTCCCATTTTGGTTTCTTCTTTCCCTCATCCATATAGGTTTATGATCTCTCCAAAGAGGTATCAGAAAGACTCTCCTCTAAAGTTGGCTATAAGGTGAGTATGGTCCCTTGATTGACACTACCCTCTGTCAAATATAGCTTGATTGGTATGTATTACTAGGGTTTCCACTTTGATAAAACTTGCCTAACTGCAAATACATCAAGAAACAAATCTTGCAAAACCCTAACCTGTTAACTTTTATGGTGCATTCAGTCCTCCGACCAAAGGCAACTCACTGCAACTCTGATCCACAGAACCTGTACAAAATTCACTTCGTGGCTATAGCTTTACAATCATTGGGTTAGACAAAATCTACCAGAATCAAATTTTGTCAAACTTTTGACATGCACAGCTCCTATTTTTCTTGTAAATTTCACAATCCAAATTCAAATTGAATTTTGAAAACACCACTATGCTCTCAATGACTAGTGCTATCAATGGTGCCAATATGGACAATTTCTGTGTCAGGGGATCATGGATTGCAATCCATGCACCCAGTGCTAGAGTCTCTTGAAACTTGGCACACAGATCTCCCAAAGACTCTTGGTAGTTGTTAAGTGATTTTGAGAGGGTTTGATCCCCGTCAGGTCTCCCAAAAGTCCCTTTAATGGCCCGTTTTATGGTTTTTGGTCTAGATTTCCTCTGGTCTTGTTTGAGCCTCTTTTTAATGTTTTTTTTATCGTTTTTTGGAAAAAATATTTGTGTTGGTCTCTACTGCAATTCTGTAAGGTTACATTCCCAAAAATTAGCAAAGGGTCATGGATCGCGATCCATGTTCCTTTATGTTTAGACCCCAAACTTGGTCAGATTGTTACCTGAGTCTATGGGGTCTATCTATCCACTTATTTTTGGAGTTGAAACCCTTTTGGCTTGCCAAAAGGGTGGTTTCTTGTAATGTTTGACTTACAACCTGTATTTTGGGATTTTGGTCCACTTTTTGTTGTTCTCTGCTATGACGGTCTTCACAAAAGTTGTTTCAAATGGTATCAGCTTCTTACGGTCTAGATATTAGACTTCGATGCTTCAGGGGTTCATGAATCACGATCCATATTCCACAACATCTGGTCATGGAATTTGGTCAGCTGCATGTTCAAACCCTGTAGAGGTCAAATTTTCAATTATTTTGAATTTGGATCCAAAAAGTCAAAAGATCTCAATTGTTATCTATTTTCAATTTTTTTGGTATCTTTGCCAAACTTTCTTGATTTGGTTGAGTTTTTGTGTCAATGTTTTCACTAGAAGTGTATATCCTTTGATGTAGAACGACACTAAACCTAATGGTATCAATTCCTATTCAAAAAGTTACAGAAGGTCATGGATCGCAATCCATGTTCGTACACCAATCTGCATGAAACTTTCCAGATTCACTCCCTGTGTTTTAGTTATGCTCTTTTTGCACTTATTTTTTAATTTAGATCGGATTTGGAGTTCTGACCATCAAGTTTTTATTTTTTTAGAGTTTATGGGCGTTTTGTCCAAAATATGGCTTTCACCCTTTTTTTCTCTGATCTTTTTGCCCAACTTTGATGGTCGTAGTTTCTACTTACCGTACTTCTAAGTATTGAAATAAAACATCGAACAAAAACAAGCAAAACGATACAAAATAAGGTCGAAACAAAAAAATGTTACAACGCTTTAAAGTAATGAGAAAATCGAAGAATGAAATGCTTTTGGCTATTTCACTCACAACCCTCTTTACCTCTCGAGAATAGATCTAACAAGTTCCCAACTTCTAAACTCTAGCTAGCACTAAAAGTCATGTCTAGCTGCCTGATTGCTAAAGTTATATATACCTTCATAAGTTCAGAATAGTCTGAACTCACAAATTGCAAGAGGAAATAAAGCACTCATAAAACTATAAAAGCAAGGGACACAAGAAAAGAAAAGAAAAACCAAAAACAAACAAACAAACTAATTAAATCACTTTGTTTGCTACGAAACAAAACATTATTAACTTAGAAATGTTTTTAGAAAAGGCATAAATAAGTTAACACGACTTACTTGGCTTAAAACAAGTACTCAATTTTAAGCAAAAAAGGATAAGACATCTTAAAAACTTAATCCTAGAAATCAAACTTCACACAACAACTTCTAAAGGAACATATTCTTAAATCCTCAGGTAAGCTAAATACGAAATCAAAAAATGAATACTACTACAAACCTACGAAGAGCAAAGATCCAAACTTGACAATATGTTACCTCAACTTCGCTGCTTGTCCAAACATGAAGAATAAGATTATCACCTTTATCATGCATAGCTTGGACAACAGCTATGACATCCCTACTCACGTCGTCAGTGCCCAAGAGTAGGTGCAGGTTTGTAGAGGTCATTCATGCTCTGAACGTAATCTACAAAACCAACGAGCTGAGTTTCTATCACCCTCCAGAGGTGATGGGCATACTCAGCCATGATAAAGGATAGCATTTGTCAAGCTATAGTAAAAATACTAGAAGCGCTAGAGATCAAAACAACAACATAAGGTGTTATTAAGTCAAACAATAAGTGGGATTTTTAGATCCCCACTTCTATTGAATTTACTACTGATTATCTTGAACATTCCAAAGGAAGAAACATTAAAAATAAACTTACTACGACGCAAAAATGAACGAACATTTTTCATGATTCTTTTGAATGAGTATCCTTTTTCAACTAGTAAAGAAATAAGATGGCAAGATTGAACAACAAAAGAAGGTTTACTAGAACAAAGACGAGAAAATCTAAATAGATAAGAGCAAATAACACCGTACTTAGTTAGAAGAGAAATGTTCGAAGAAATGTGAGGCATACGGATGATATTTAGATTGGAATATTCTGGTTCAAGGCGCTTATCATAAATATCTACTTCTAATCCCAAGGGAGTCTGAAAAATCTTAAGGTCTAAAAAGGCACAGCAATCACTATTTGTGGTACAGTTAAGTTCACAAAACTCCTTAGGATAAATTCCTCCGCCTACAAAACTTGAATTCAAGCACATAAAGTCTTGAAAAGAAGGAACTTCATGAACAAAAAGATCATCTACAAAACATCTTACATTGCATAACTTGTGCAAAAATATTGGGCAAGTGTTAGCAAGGACAAGACGCTCCATAAAATCGAACTCGTAAGTAAAAAGATAGAAATTAGTAAGAAAAACAGCACAATTGGTGCCCGTAAGGATACCAATTGTTTGCTTAAAGAGAGAGTCGACGATGGTTATGTATAAATTGTCCAAAAAGAAAATCTAACCAAGATATGATGTCAATGTCATCTACAATCCTGGTGAATCTCTTTCTTCCTTTGTCTCCCTCTACGTTCTTACTTATTAGCATAAGAAGTCAAAGTTCAAGGCTGACTTTTCTACTAGCAATGCCTTGTACCTATCCTTCTCAAGCTTATACGCAAAAACTTTTGAAATAAGAGACAAAATCAAAATCAAAGTCTCTAAGTAAAAAGCTACAAGTCGGTCACTCAACACCTAAGGATCGCTATCCCCAGCAACCATGCCAATGTTAGCAGGTCGCCTCGATGAACGTCTATATCATAGCTTTTTGACACACATAATGTCAATACCCAGGAAAGCGACTCGAATGGGATACGGAGACTCTTTGAGGGTGTCAACCTCAAGAAGTGAACCTACAAAATGACAATATCTCTAGCACATGTAAATTTATCACTCTAGGACCCGGTAACCTGCCTATGTCCTATGTCACCACACTCAGTCATCAACTTAATTTGGCACTCGAACGAAGTCCAAATGCTACAAAACTTTAGGAGGAGGTTTAAGACACTTGAGACAATAACCTACCAAGTTTTGTCGCAATCAAAAGAGGTACCAAAATCATGACCCATCATGATCAAGGTCCTGAAAACTGCAACAAAACATACCAGAAAGGTCGCCTAAGGTCTAGGAACACTCTCCTATGGTTAGAATGTCAAAAAACATTTGTTAACGCACTCAAAACATCAGATTTAGTCTACTAATGAGTAGTCACAAATCACAATAGAATCAACAACGAATATACTTGAATGAAAGAGAAAAAGATGAGGAACACAATGCAAGTTTCAAAATAAAAATGTGATTACCAGAGTTCAAGTTTTGACGATTACAAGTTGCAAGAGAGTAGTCGCTCTCAGTCGTACACTTCAAACTCAAAACTTGATAATGATAATGTGTGTTTTTTCCACTTTACAAAGTAGACTTTATACCTAAGGCTCTGTTGGCCAGTGGCCGACTTTACAAGACTCGTACTCCATTACAAAATATACAACTTAGCTTCTCAGAGCTTTCCATCTATAATTGAAGACTATAAAATAACTACAAGACTTTTCTAAAAAATAATAAAGATATATGGGAATTTTGGGGCTCATGGAAAAAGGGGTCATCTCGAAGGGTGTTGTCCGGCTTGACTACCAAGAGTCACCACCATTGGGGACATCCCCTTTGAATTATCCATTGGATAGATGAAACTTGTAGATAGTAACTTTCTTACGTTTTTCAAAAGTGCATCCTCTTTTAAAACACCTAGCCTTTGTAGCTTTTGAGCTCAAGGATGATTGTATGGATTCAACTCAATTTGGTGTTGTATATCATCCACTCCTCTCACATCAATGTAATATCTGACAAACAACTTAGGAAATTTTTGTAACATTTTCTCATACTCTACCCTTTCATCGTACCTTTAATGGTGAAATCACTTCCTTCTTCCTTTAAAGTTGTGGTTGTGAGTTCTTTTTTAGTCTTGATATATCGTGATTCTCCTTGTAAATCTTCTTGGTGTTACCCCTTCATGTTGTAGACAATCCTTTAATGATTGTTGTTTTTACATATGAGTCACTCACTCTCAACCCTGCAAGGCTCACATTTTCATTAATCATGGTCTACCAAGGATAATGGGACCATTCCCCTTGGCAGTCATCATGAAGAAATCAACATGCTTTTTACCCCAACAACCTCCACCCCCACAAACTTAATAAGCCCAAGCAATGTACCTTGCTATTATCTACCATTTTTACCTTAAATTAACCTCTAGAATTTCTACAAATTTTGCTTTAAAAATTTCAATTGACTTTCTAAACCTAGGTGTGTATGGCAAAGAGTTGTAGTAAAAAACTTCTATGTAACTTCAAAAGATGGTATTGTCTCTCAAATGGTATGTGAAGACATATGGAAAGAGTGTTTCCAAGCAACTCAATAGCCCCTCTTATGAAACATCGGCATTGCAATCCAATACATACACTTTATTGAAATATTCAAAGTCTTGAGAGTGCATATACAAGGTGGAAGCTCCTTAGCTTTCATATTTATCTTTCTACCACTCAATTAGAAACTCATCACATGGCAAGTGGCAACACTGCTCAAAAAATTCATGACATTTTTTGGTTTTAGCTCTTAGTACGCAACTACCTTTTGTAGATAGCATCATACCCAATGTCATTGTAATATCTTGCGGTTCCATACCACTTGTGATAACTGGGAGCTGTCATATATTTGGGTAGCATAGTAATTGCAATAGTGCAATGCCAACCTCTCAATCGATAAACAATCTACTAACTAGTCACATAACATAGTCAATTTGCAACGCTCTCGAATTCATGTATATAGAGCCAAAAATTGGCACAACTATCAGTGACATAAATTGGCACATGTTAGTAACACTATACCTAGTCTCAACAAAAATGCAGGTCTACATAGCCTTGCATCATCCTCATGTTCAGCCTGAGAAGTAGATGATGAGTCCGTTTTTAGTAGCCCCATTTTTTATAGTGCAAGCTAAGTGAATGCATAAATTTTCTTGCAAAAAGAGAGATTTTCTTTTCAACAAGGTTTAGCATCAAGAGATACATTTGTGCACTTCAACTTCCCATAACCCACAAAAAGCTCCAATGATAAAAGAATCAATCTTAGGTTATTGTCTCAATCTATTATCACTCCACATGGAGCATAAAACACTTTGTAGTGAATGTAAAACCCTCCTAAAACCATGGAGCACACTCACTCAGTAAGCACCATTTGTTGCAATATTTTCCATATTTATGCACATCATTTACACACATTTTTTACCTTAGTACATAGAGGTGACATTCTCACAGTGCTATGTATGCCATATATTTTGAAAGGAGAACAAGAAGGTGGAGCTATAAGAGACAGGCCCTCTGTGGAGGGACCTCTATTGGACATTAGAGAACTTTTATACTGAAAGGGGGTTTTGGAGCTGCATGCATTTCCTTCAGGAGCACTCCAAACATTTTGATGATAGACCACAAGAAGATTTAGAAATTTTCTCATGTAGGAAAATGGAGTCTTTTCAGTGAATTTTTCATACAATGCATAACATCACGAGCTTCTGCTCGAGAGGCACCACATACCTAGCTAGGTACGATTGGGGGCAAGGGACCACCAGCCCCCTCACCTGGCCGGCGGTCTCCTGCCCCCAATCGTACCTAGCTAGGTATGCGGTGCCTCCCTCGCAGAAGCTCATGATGTTGAGGTAAATCACAATGTGAGAATTATTGTGAGAATCTGTCCAAAACTTCTTGTGGACAGGAGGAAAGGAGTTCATACCTGCATTTGAGGTCGGTACAGGGGATTGATAAATCTTTGAGGACCACGTAGAGACTCCGCATAGGTCAATGGAGGGAAAGCAGCTTGGGAGAAGCCAGATCATACCTCTGGATGCAGCTGAATCCTTGGCTGAATGTTGGACTGCACCATAGGTCTGAGACTATCGTCATTGATGATTCTGAGCTGAGAGAGTCCTGTATTGTGTAACAGTTGAGTGTGGGGCATTCCTCCAACTGAAGAGGGGAAAGCTTGGGGGGCAAATGGGGCTCTTTGTGTGGGCATATGGGTGCGCGCTTCAGGGGATACTGTCCTCTGATTAGTTTTAGTGGGAGAAGCAGCCAAAGCAGAGATACCATTCAGCAGGGCTTCATGCAGAGCCATTGGGCCCTCCTCCAGAGAAAGGGAAAGATTTTGCATGACTCCTGTACGGAACTCAGAGCCATCGCTTGAATTACTCACTGAGATATTCCATCGGAGCACCACGCCGAGAGAGGGAGGGGGGTTGATGCAGAAGAATCCTCGATTACAAGATGCAGAAGCGACCAGGAAACTGAAGGAAACTATCGTGCCTGACACATTGTTGTCTTCACTATAGCTTTCCATTGAATAAGAAAGTCCTTCCTCTGAGATTCCTTGAATCAGAAGTCCTGTGTGGATTGATAAAATTGACCAAAAACTTGTTGGTCGTTGCACTAGATGTCTCTGTGTGGCACCAGAATGTGGTGCAGCTAATGAGATCTTACCAAATCAGAAAAAGGGAGATCATTTCACTTGTCCTTCTCATCCTTGTCCTCATCATTCACGCCCACCGCATTCTCATCCTCGACCTCGTCCTCATCTCTTACACCACCCTTATTGACATCAGCATCGGCCTTGCATCTGTTTTCACAGCTACTATCACAATTAGGACCAGCATTGCCATCGCCATCATTACATGCTTCCTCATTGTCGACATTACAACAGCAACAAGCACATCATCGATCATAATGTCGGCCTCAGCGGCGTGACTCTGTTGTCAAGAGCATCAGATTTTGTTTCCATTCGTCATTCACAACCAAAAATAGCTGAAGAGCCCAGTTATTGCAACGTACAGAGTGAACCGCCTCAAGCTTTTCAGCCAGCTGAGGGTCCGACAACATAGGTTGAAATGCGGCAAGCTACGACACAAGCAACGTCTGTGCAACATGCAGAAGTAGGGAGGGCAGCATTCTCGTTCAATTTGTCACCATTGGTAAGTAATGTTGTGTCAACAAAGGCTGCAAGGGAAATAGGGTTAAAGTTGCCAGAGAGAGAAGAGTACAAGGGTTCTGTATCTGGTTGGATGCGGCTTTCCCTGGGAGGAGGCAACGGAGTAGCTTGAGGGGATGTGTTGTGTGTGTATGGTAGGCTTGAAGGGAGCTACCTTGTGGGCACGCATTCTACCGTAGGTGCTCTTGAGAACTATGGAGAAATGTGCCCTCTTTTTTTTTTTTTTACCATAAAGGGGGGCACTTGTGAATTATATTAGGCAATGGTCACTGGAGGCTTAGTTTTCAGTTATTTGAACAAATAACTAAGCCTCATTCTTGGTGACACTTAGAAAGGTGTTAACCCTCACGGCTCACGGACACCCATCACCTACGATGGACGCGTATTATGTATTTGGTAGAGTCAGGTACCGGGCTTGTCGGACCAATAGGAAAAGGGTAAGAGTGATCGCCGATGAGAGGCGCACTTTAACTTGGACATTCAAGGGATTAGTTGGCTAAGCATGGGCGCCCAAGTGTGAATGGGGTGAGCTCCTATAAAAGCCAACTAAACCTAATTTTTACTCATTCTCTCATTTGTGCAATTGAAGAGTGCTCTTGCTCCATCTCCATCTTCTTCTTCTTCACCTCCTTGTGTGTGTGTGTGTGTGAGAGAGAGAGAGAGGAGAGTGTGTGTGCGATCGAGCATTACGAAGGCACGGCGGCGGCGAAGCAGTTGAGCGCGGCACGACTACAGCTTCTTCTTCATCGCGGCGAGGAATCCACCACGAAGGCGAGCGTAGAGCGGTGAGTGACACACCCTTTGTTTTCTTGAGCTTGCTAGTTTAGGCTTGTTGTGTGCTTGGAGCCGTTTGTGGCTCGCATACGGTGTATTGGCAAGTCCCTTGCTTCGACAGTGCGGCAAGGAGCGCACATTTTTGGCGCCGTTGTCGGGGATATGCCCTACACTAAGCTCGGTTAGCACTTTACGCTTCCTTGTGGTGCAATTTCTATCATAGGAAAGGCAAGGAAGGAGTGTGTGGAGATTTCTGTTTTTTGCGTTTTCTGCAATTGCTGTCAAGTTTCAATTTCTGCTATTGTCTGCGTTTTTTCAATTTCCACAATTTCTGCATTTTTAAGTTCGGCGTTTTCAATTTCTGCGTTTTTTCTGCAATTTCTGTAATTTTCTGCAATTTCTGCAATTTCTGCAATTCCTGCGTTTTTCCTGCAATTTCTGCAATTTTCTGCAATTTCTGTAATTTTCTGCAATTTCTGCGTTTTTTTTCTGCAATTTCTGCAATTTTCTGCAATCTGCATTTTTTGCATACCTGCGTTTTCAATTCTGTATTTCTGCACAAAAAAAAAAAAAAGTTTTTTATTTTCTCCAAAAAAAAAATAAAAAAAAAATAATAAAAAATAATAATTTATATATATATATATAATTTGAAAAAAAAAAATTCGGAAATTAAAAACGCGAGTGAGCGGGCGACGAAATTTTTCGAAAATAAAAAACGTGACTCTTAAAACGGACGGGTTGGTTTGTATAAAAGATAGATCGGGATCATTTCCCAAGCCCAAGCCCAAGCCCAAGCCCAAGCCCAATCCTCAGTCTTATGATATATACTAGACTCACTCTTATATATATACCCTACTCCCTCAAGAGAGAATGAGAGCATGTGGGACAAGTCCTCCACTCTTCTCCTTTCTCTTCCCACTTGCACCCTTAGACTTTCTAGTTTGGGCCTAGTTCCCTACTGGAAATTGACAGTTTTAGGGATTCCGAGGGCATAGAGTGACCAAACGGAGGGCTGTAAAGCACGGCACGACCCTCTGACCGATACGCTCGTTTTGAGCTATCACACGGTCCATTCCACGACACGCTCTAAAAAATCTAGCAAAAAAACAAAAAAAAAAACACGCTTAAAAACTAGTCACAAGGCCTCCTAGAGCAGCTTTTTGACACCTTAGGGTATCAAAAGCACATGCACTTACGCTCTGGGCGGGTGCTAGTACACGAGTATATTGAGGGTGCCTCTGTTCATACGGACACCCATTACCCATCCACGATAGGCTCTAGACCCTCAGCGGGGACACAAGGTAGCACCACCCAAGACCCTAAAATAGCCGCTAGTGATTCCTCCTCCGACTCAGAAATCATGGAAGCATACCCTACCCAAAACACTGAGAGAGAAGGCCATGCACCTCCCGAAGCTCCACAGCCTAGTACTAGTATGTTTAGCCGTTTCATGGAAACATTAGGTAGAGCTACTCGCTCGGAACCTGATGCAAATGAAGCACACGAAGGGGGTGGGGAAGTGGACTCTCCTTTCACATCGCACGTGGACCCCACACCCCCAAAGAGTGTCCATGTGGATATCCTACCAACTTCTTACCAAGAAGGCCCTGTTGAGCTGCCTCCTTCAGAAGTTCCCTCTAGAGTACCGTTGGTGGCAAGTAAAACACGGGGAGCAACATTGCTTCTACCTCACAAGAAACCGTTAACACGTCGACTCTAGAAGGATTGTTCATTAATGATCATTGGACATACGACCTCCACACTGAGGTGTTGACGGATCTACACTCTGGCCACGCCTACCATGTAGGATGGATAGAGATTGTACAATCCACCTCTAGTGCCACGAGCATCGAAGATCAACAGAAAATGATCTGTAATGTTATCCATGGCATTATTATTCAATCAGAAGGCAAAACCGAGGGGTAAATATACTCTCAACTGGCCCCATGAGATTTTTGGATACGAGCAAGGCTCAACAGCCTACTCTATCACAAATGGAGACTCCTCTAATGAGCCCCATGGACCCATCTTACGTCATTTCACCTGGGGTCTCTATGCAATCTGAGCCTCCGAGCGAAAACTTTAGCTTCCCTAACTTGGCTCAACCCTCTATTAAGGAAAACACAGTGCTCACTCCAGGGATAAGCCTGACAGAGAATGTACCGATGACATCTACGGTTAGCGCAGTGCCACTACCTAGTGTCGTAGTACCTAATATGGGGCCTCGACCATATGTGCCTCTAGCCCCTTATGCACACATGGCCCCCACACCTCCAATAGTACCACTTGCTTATGCTCCTCGAGTGCCGCTCCCTAGCTCTTATCCGAGTGGACCTATGCCGGTTATGTTCCATATCCTGCATCATCCACACATATGCCAAGACCGGCACCCGTTCCTCTCCCACATATGATTCCAAGAGTACCTCCACCGGCCCTTCCTCCTCACATAGGTGACTTGGCAGCGTTTGCTCAAACCATAGGTCGATCTATCGCGGAAAATATGCGTCATGCATCTGATAGAGAGCCTAGAAGTAAGGCAGTACAAATTGCCAAACTCACGCAAAAATTCAATGGGGACGAAGATGCTAGGAAAACACATTGAAGTGTTTGAACAAGTATGTGATTCCTTAGGGGAACGCAACGAACTACATAAGTGCAATGCCTTAAGCTTGACATTAAGTGGGAAGGCTGGAGATTGGTATAGGACCCTAAGGGTGGACGAGAAAACAATCTACCCTACCCTTCGAAGGTTGTTTCTAAAGGAGTACATACGAGAAGGTGTGCTTTGGGGTGTAGCATCTCAGCTACAGAAGGCCGAACGTAAGGAAGGAGAGTCAGTAAGGGACTTCATTAGTCGTCTAAAGCACTTAAACTCTCGCTGCCCTGTAAATGAGCGCTTCAACAATAACCAACTGCTTGATCGATTCATTCGAGGGTTGAGGAATGAAGGAATCTATAATGGACTAGTGATTAGAGGTATCACAACCTGGGAAGATGTCACTGCCAATGCAATCCAATTAGAGGACAACTTGATGATAGCAGGCATGAGGGTGTCTACTGACACGAGATCCACTAGCTCACAAGCCATTGAGTATGAACCCATGACTGCAAAGCCCATTGCAATGAGCCAAAGGTATTTGAGACATTCTTGACAGACCTCACCAAGGCAATCCAAGAGTCTCTTAAGGATAATCGACCCCCTCAAAATAGTCACATGTATCCAAGAAGGGAGCAACAATGGTGTTCCATTTGCTTAGGTCCACATAGCACTAGTGAGTGCCCTACGTTTAGAGTAAAATTTAATGGAACTTGCAACGCATGTGGTAGGTATGGTCACCAAGCTAAGGATTGTTTAATGATCAAACGTATGATGGCAAATAGACCACCTGTAGCCTGGACGGATGCGCCTCGAGCTCCTGTATTGATGCCTACTCCACCTGTTGAGCAACTACCGCAACACATGGTCCCTAGATCTCAAAATGTTGTACAAGCTACACCGTTACCACCTCCTGTGCTAGGACGCAGCAGCCCCGCATCCAAGAGTCGCCCCTATGAACCAAGTGGGTTGCGAGCCATCTAATGCTTATGCAGATGGTTGTGAGGAGGAAATAGACACTAGTATTGCCTACGGACTTGATACATTGGAAGAATGTCCTATATACTACATGGAAGATTGTTGGGGACAAGTCAAGCCGGTTTATCAAGCTGCTGCTCTCGCATCCAGAGGTCAAAATATCAACACCCAGGCTAGGAGGCCACCTCTTCAATGCTACGAGTGTGGTGGACCACATCGAGTAGCGGAGTGCCCTATTAGGCTGCAAAAGAATGCTGCACAGATGCAAATGAATCAAGGGAGCACGTCTGCAATGCCAATACTCACATGTAATCGTTGTGGCATAGATCACTTGATTACCAATGCCCCTATAACCCAAATGCGCCTAAAATCACACCCCTGAATTTGGTCGAAATTGCTAGTGTGACATCGCCAATACCACCCGTCGCACCTGCTTATGCGATTACACGGTCCATGCTTCAAGGGCCAGGACATATCCTCGAAGAGAGAGATACCGCGTCAGTTATCCAAGCAAAGAAAAAGAAGACACGAAGGAAGAAGTCGCAGAATACGAAAAATTCAAAGCCAAGTTCCAAAACAAACATAGGAACAGGAGATGACCCCGTGTATATGAATGACCTCGAGGATGATTCAGATTCAGTCGAGACAATGGAGACTAGAACCAATACCACAAAGGGAAAGACCGACAAAAGAAAACCGTAACATGGGACCAAATGAAAACCGAATAAGAGAAAACCATAAGGAGCCTCTGAAAACACCACAAGTGTTTCCAAATCCAATCCAAGACCCCCAAGATAAATCGCAGGGGCAAAAAGGGAAAAATCGTAAAAAGAAGATTGGGACGTACCCAAACCCTGTAGACGAGATTAAGCAGGTGAAACATCTAAGAGGTTTAGTGGAGGAGACTCAAAGGAAACTAGAACCAGAACCCATGCATATCAAAATTCATGACACTGTGTTTCCCACGCAAGTTCATCCACCCCACATGAACCATAGACCGTTAGCCATATCTAGTATCATCCAAGAAGGGAGTGAGGACAGGACATCAGAAAGTGAGCATACACCCTTCTTGTTGGAAAGGATGTTTAACGAAGGAATACCTGATCCCATTGAGGAATATGAGATTCCATCCTCACCAGTTCCTAGTCAAGGACCTACACCCTGCAAAACACCAATGAATGTTGCCAAACTCGTGGACTTCATGTCTTCTGAGGTTCGAACCACGATCATAGCAAAGCTGTATGGAGATCCTGAGTTATTCCTTGCACTTCGAGCATTCCTTAACGGAGAGCTACGAACGGGATTACCGCAGTTTGCGCAACCAAATAGGCCTGACTCGATTATGATTGATGAGGAAAATCATGTGCAATCACTTGACTTAGATGGACACGAGTCTGTGATCGAGGTACCCATTAACGAATTAGGGCAGTATTTTGAAGGCGACGAGTCTAATCACTCCCCCAATCAAACCAAGGGATGCAAGTTTTACATATACACAGATTAAACCAGTAAGTGTACCTCATATGTTTGTTTTACATGGTGAAGACCAAGCTACACAACAACCAACATTGCTAGGACAACCATGGCAGTTGCAATACAATGCACATGATTGATGGAGTTCTAAATCAGTGCTTTATCAAATACGAAGGTTGATGATAGTCAATTAGTTAAGTTCACCAAATGAGCAAAGCCAACTCCAAGGACGAATCCAAAGACAAAGATAAACAACAACCAGAGAAAAAGAAGAAGCAATGGCAACCAAAAGTTTCTAGACAACCGGATTACTCTTCGACGAGGAATTCTCAACAGTGGATAAGGAAGACAAGCAATAATATAACAGCTCAACCTTGGAAAAAAAACGGAGTTAGAGTTGGTATGGAGACCAAAAAAAGGCTGTGCCAGAGAACACAAAGGTGGAAGACAGAGTCTTCAATACCAGACAACAGAGTGATTCCAGACAATCAAGGACAGTGAAACAGATCTGGATTCAAAGAAGTTCATGACGGACACAAAGCTACAGCAAGCAAATTTGGATCCCAAAGATTTGTAAACGGGATTCCCTTCAGTACAAGCCACGGAAACTCCTAGGTATTTCAAGGCGAGGAAATCAACACACAGAACAAAGTAGGTTTGGGTCGCAAAGTTGTTTGTGGCAAGCACAAGCAAAAAGCGGAAGTAGATTTGGAATGTGAAAAAGACAACAAGGTAACGAAGAATCCATCTACTGATTCTACTACCAATTGCCAAAACCAACCCAAAACCCGACCACCAATCCTTCAATCAAACAAAGAGCAGCTTTATTGGAAAGAATGTTGTATCGTCGCTCTACAATTACATTGGGAATTTATGACCAAAACAACTACAAAGGCTTCGCACGACACTTCATAGTCGTCCGGGAGGACTCAGACTAGAAGGGGGGGAGGTATACAGGAGCTACAAAGCAGCTACAAGCGGGAAAAACAAAGGAAAAACAAAAATTATATTACAAGGGCAGTGTCTTACATGATTTTGCAAATTTTTATGTTTGATTGCGGATATTGATAATATTTATGCCCTTATATACTTGTTTTGCAACAAGAAGAGATCAAATGATGAATTTGGTCTCCTAGATGTGTAAATATCACTAAATAAGAGTGTTTTGGAGCTAAAAAAGTGGAAAAAAGTGGTAATCAAGTCCAGAAATCACAAAGAAGTGTATATCATATACACAGGGTTACCAGCTATTTATCGTGTATGTTTGGAATTTTTTGGCTTCAATTTGCTATTTTCCTTTATTTTTTATGATTTCTTAATAAAAATAAAAGAAAAATAAAAAAGCAGGTGAAATGAGATCGAAAAAAAAAAGAAAAGAATAGACGGTGATGATCCTAATGACAAGGGAAACCATGGTAAAAATTGTACAATTTGAAAAAGTCGCGGAAAGCCCGAAATGACAGAATTTTGGCAAAGTGGACAGATTTCTCAGAAAACAGGTCAAACGGAGTCCGAAATTGAGAAATTTCAAATCCTAAAGTGCATTTCACGACGAGGATAGGAGCACATGTCAAATTTGGTAACAAGTGATCGGGAAGCCCGAAGTTAAGTATTTTTCACTTCACTATCAAGCTCATTTCCACTATTACCTTCTTGGAGGAGCAAAGGCACACAGGAGCATCCGACCTTCTACCGCCTTCTACGACTGCTACGAGAGCTCAGAGGACACTAGACATGAGAGGTAGACTCGTTGCCATAAGCTTTTGATGCTTATCGTTAACTTTTGTCGCGAAAACTCACCAAAACCAATAAACAAGAGCAGACGGGGAATGGGGAGGACGCTAGGTAGGGGCACAACCGCCTAACCAAACCTTACAAGAACTTAGAGGTGGGTTACCCTAGTATAGGAGATGAGTTTCTAGCACTCAAAGCTCGAGAAGAACGACTGGAAAAACCCTAGGTCAACAGAGCCTGCAAGAGGCAAACAGAAAAAAGTTGTCGGAACGACACAAAACTTCTCAGGAAGCTTAACAACATCGAGGGCAATGCAACCATGGAGTATCTCCGGGTTTGGATCACTAAAAGTAGGTCGGAACAAACCGATTCGGCGGCGGACACACAAAGCGTCATTTTGGCATAACGGCTAAAAATTGACGACCAAATGACATGAAACTTCACAAGCAGCTTCAAATATACAGGGATGACTTATGTTTGCAAGCAAAACCCAAAAGAAAGCTGATTCACTTACCGATGGTGAAAAAGACGCTTTGGGCAACCAAATGGAGAAAGATAGAGAACGGGGAGCCAAAGTCAAGTTCAACCAAATAGGTGGCTTCAAACATATCCAATGAGCTGGAAATGCAACTCTCGAGAAGAAAAGTTGAAGAAATTCAACTCCAAGGCAAAAAGACGACTTCGGAGACTGAAATGCCTATAAAGGGGCTTTTTAGCTAAACTGATGACTTTTTAAGTTGAAAAACTAGTTAGCAGGGCTTAGGGCACTAGCACAAAGCATTCTTTGCACAAAAAGACCAACATTTCAAGAAAAGACATCATACGCGTATGATGTCTCACAGCATGATTTTCACATCCATTTAACATTTGAGTGCATAGCCTCATTCCACATGTTAATCACATCCTATGAACCAAGTATCATGAGAATTGGAGTTAGAAAACCAGGGAAAACCAAAAAAGACGCAAAGTAGGCCATAAATTGATTTTTGGTCTAATTTTGTCAAATAACTCCAACTCATTGAAACTTTGTAGGATGTGTTATTAACACATCTACAAGCTATCTGGAACCAAAAAGCACCATTTTGACACAAAAGACATCATACGCGTATAATGTCTATTTGCACTTACAGAGCCAAAATGCTCATTTGTCATCATACATCCATTTATATATCTAATACATGCTACATATGAAGTTTGGAAGCATTTGGTCATGTGATCACCCCATTAGCCAATTAAGAGAAAATCCTTCATACAAAGCCTATTTTTGTCCCAAATCCAACATATTCAAGTCCAACCAAGATTTGAGTATAAACAGTCCTTCACTAGCACATGGAGAGTCCACAGAAACCAATCCCATGAAAAATGATGAAAAAGACATCATACGCGTATGATGTCTCCAGAGGCATTTTTAGTCCAAACTCTATCCAAACTTGATAAATCCACTGAATAAGCCTATCTAAAGCCAAAACCAAGCTTATAGAGAAAAAAATTGGTCCAAAAATGCACTAAAAGACATCGTACGCGTATGATGTCTCACTATGTGATTTTGGCACCTCAGGGCTTCAACCACCAAACAGAAGTGTTCTACATGCCATTTGAAAGTAATCCACCAAGTTTTACCTAATTTGGATCATAAAATCCAATTCCCTTTCAAAATTTTGCCAAGAGCCTGAACTGGACTAAACTGGCCAAAACTTGACCAAATGGGATCCAAACTCAAATCCAAGCATATAATACTCATGTATACACTATCAGCTACAAGCACAACCAATATGAAGTCATTCTGACACAAAAGACATCATACGCTGTCGTGCTGTGACATGTACATAGTGGGAACACATGCTACAAGAGATATCTTGTAACTTTTTAGATACATAATTATATTTCCTATAATGTACATATGCATATGTAAGTATAAAAATAAGCTTTCTATCTCATCTTATTATTTATCTCAAGGGTAATGTATTCTTACTTTACCATCAAAAAATACTATGGGAAAAGTGTCAATAGCTCCGCCTCTTTAACTTGGGGCAAAAAGCATTGATTCTTTATTTTTACTATTTCATTATCATCTCACACCCTAGGTAGATCCTATATCTAGGGTAAACTCCAATATATATATATTCTATGTATTTTTTATACTTTTCTTATATTTCTTTTTAAATAGCTACTAGGAGAGAATCAAATCCTAGTGAGACACTAGGTGGCATGATTTCAAAGATACACTTATTTTAATGCATTATTGCAAGCATGGTTACAAAACTTTGTCAAGGAGAAATGTCATGCTTTCATATGGCATGAGGTGTCCTTGGGAATTAAATGAAAGTCAAGGCTAAGGAGACCACATGAAGACTTTTGCTGCCATAAATGGACCCTATTTTGATGAATTTTTTACACAAGGTTCCAATCCGAATTGGAATGATTTTAAAATGAAAATCGTAGCTAATGAGCTGAAGTTTCTGCCCATATTTTTACTTTTTTATTTGGAGCTACGGTTGAGGAGATATGATCAAAATACTGGACCCCAGTCTGCCCACATCATGCAGGGACAGCTCATTTCCAACTTTTCCAATTCCTGTTCACACTGGCTCCTCTCTTCTTGTGTAAACCCTTGTGGGTTCCCTTCACCTATAAAAGGGGACCTCTTCTTCCTTGGAAGGAACTCAAGCATTCAAGCCATTGATGAGAGGAATTCTTGAGGGAGTGAGTAGTAATGCCTAATTGTACTTAGCCATTAACATAAGCCCAAGCCTACACTTTCTCCTAGAGGGAGACTAGCCATTCTTGCAACAAGCTAACCTTGGAAGATCAACTCTAATCAAAGAAGGTCTTGCACTTGGTGTATCAATCAAAGTGGAATTATCCACTCTTCTTCTCTCTCCATCAATAATGGTGCCAAAGGGTTTGTCAAGTAAGATGTGTTCTACATTTATGTTTTCTTGATTTGTTGTTGTTTTCTTTTTCATCTCTAATCCAACATATATATATGTATCTAATCTCATCTCCTAAAGCAAACCTATCTCTCTCATTCTTAGTAATTCATCCTCTCTAGGTTCTCTTTGCTACAGGTACATCTCTCCCCGCAGTATCCTTATTGCCTACGGGCAAGAATAGGGCTTGGGAGGGAAAATTCTCATCTCTTCACTTCTCTCATATCTACATTTCTCACATACTATCCTAGATGAATAACCCACATGATGATCATTTCTATCGCTTTCACTCTGTACGATCTATTAGAATTAACGTATGGATTAGCCGTAAGATACACTTTCAACAACGTATAGTGTTTCTCTTCGGCCCTGAAAGGCTCAATGAAATACTTCTATCACCGGATCCCATCATACTACCTCTCATAGACTATAATTTTTCTTTTGATGTAAGCGTAGTTATCTTGCTATGAACCAAGAGGATTTGTACACACAATTAATCCCAATCACTAGACAAAATATCTATATTATGGTAAGCACAAAACTACAATTCCAAAGAACAATTCGTAGCCTATTTGGTCAGTCAAGATTGAATGCCATTAACTCATCCATTAACCCTTTCATATTACCCATGATACGCTATGACCATAGCCTTTATGTTTTCATCTTCGTATTGTTTTGACATTCTCTTTTGCGTTCTTCCTTTGTGTGTGTGAATGCAAGAGAGAAAGAGTGAGTCTTCTTTGGTTGAACTTCTTTCCAAACCCTAGTCTTCATGGCATCTATGGTTTAACTCCTTCATATAGTTTTTGTTGAGTTCTCTCACAAACTCTCACAGCCATAAGCCCGGTGCTTTCCTGGCAAGACCGCAAAATTTCTCGACAACGCGTATGATGTCTCCAGCATGATTTTGAGCCCAGTTTGCATATTTTTTCACCTACATTGCATCCTTAGGCCCTGAATAGCTCATGTTTCAATTTTCAAGTCATTTGAATAGTTAAAAGCTTCATTTCGGCTTTCAGTACTAAAAAGACGCTAACTTCTGTAATTGGAGTTACAGGATCCATGGATTCCGCTAAGTCATCGGCAACTAAGAGAAAAAGACCAACCATCAAGGATGCTTTTGCAGAAGCAGAACCTTTTGATATTCCAACAGAAACCCTCAAGCCAACCAAGACTTGGGTGGAGGAAGCAGTACTAGAAAAAGAGGGAATAAAGATCTACCAGGGGACTTTCAGAGATCCTCAAGGGCAATCGGTCGATGTACCTATGATCCCACGAGAATTAGTGGATTATAGCAGATCAGAGAACATCAGCAGATACCTAGAAAAGGCTGACTTACACAGGTTCTTCACCTCGAGACCATCAGGTGTAGAGACAAGAAGAGTGTATGAGTTGGCAACATCCATTCAGAAGGATGGGAAAGCCACGTTGACAGCCATGGATGGAGAAACAGTTGAAGTACAGATCACTCCACAGCTCATTGCAGATGCATTGAAGTTGCACAACAAAGGGAGTTCTGTCAGAGAAAGAAGGGAGGCCATAGAGGTCTATGGATCAAAGAAACAAAATACAACCTACGGAGATATGGCAGATCAACGAGCGGCAACCCTTTGCCGATTATACAACCAGTTTCTCCATGTGTGCAGTAAAAGACCGCAGAAGTATACTACACCACCCCATGCCATTGCGACAACCATCACATGGGCACTGAAGAGCAACATGCCAAAAGAGGTGAATTATGCTCAATACATCCACGAGCAAGTAATCGCCATGCACAACCAGAAGCCAAAGTACATAGGAGGAGGAGAAATCCTAACAAGAATAGCTTATGAAGCTATTGGAGCGAGGGATCAAGGGCCACGGGTTCCCTCCCAGAATGAGTGGCTTAGAGAAGCCGATGAAGAGAAAGAACAGCAAGAAGTATCCAAGAGGGCGTCCACAAGAGCACGCCGAAAACTAGAAATAGTTTCAGAACCTGAAGAGGCTGTGGACGAGCCGCTCAAGAAGAAAGTGAAGAAGAAGGCTGATCCCAAGCAAACCAAGAGTCAAAAAGCCGCAAGAATGGAAAGGCTGGTGGAGCAGTTCAGAGCGGAAAGAGCTCTAAAGGGGGACTTTGAAGAAATGTGGGTGCCAGACCCCACTAAAGTCGGAACCAGCTCAGCCAGGCCACATGTTGATCAATATGATCAATATATTAGAGCTTATGAGGAGTCGGAGGCCGTACTAGAGCAGCAACCTGTCGAGCCTTATACTGAAGAGGAAGTACAGCTTTTAAAAGCTGAGCTGAAAAAGGACGACAAGGAGAAGAAGGAAGTAGATGAGTCTACTGAACTTTGAGAGAAAGACGGGCAAGCAAACAAAGGGAAAGCCAAGATGACTGAGGACAATCAGCCCTCCTTTACTGATGTACCAAGCCCGAAGAAGACGGAAATTATTGTGGAGGAGACCACAATAGAAATAGAAACAGAAGTTATGGAAAAGCCGGAGGCCGGGACCAAGGAAAAGGAGATAGATCCAGTTCAGCAAAAGAAAGATGATTATGAGGATCTGGTAGCGATCGGATACAGTGAAGAAGAGGCCCTGGAGGCAGTTTATGGGATATCCCTACGAAAACAAGATGATCGGAAAGGGATGAAGGAAAAGACAAAGGGTACAATGGAGAGTGAAGAGAAAATGGACGAACAGAACATACTAGAAGAGCCGAAGCCATTGGAGGTGGTGGCAGAAAGAGCTGTCAAGTTGACAGATGAAGATGAAAAAGACATGCACATGGTGCATGAACTGCTCAGCAAGATTAAAGAAAGATCTAGAGCAAAGGAAGTAGCAATTGAGACAACAAAACAAAAGGAAGCAGAGTTGCAGAAGAAGTTAGAGAATGCTATGACTGAATCTGAAAGTCATAAAGCATCACTCTACGACGCAGAAAACGAGAGAGACGGCTTGATACTCCAACTAGCCGAAGCTTCAAGAGAGGTAACAAGTTCACAGGAAGCAAAGGAGCGAATAGAAGATGAGCTGGAGGCAGCCAAGGATGAGCTCATTGAGCTAAGGGAAAGAGTCGAACTTCAAGAAAGGACAATCACGAGACTCAGGACCACCCCTAGAGCTAGCAGAGCAGGAACAGAACAAGAGGGAGCCCTCGTACCAGCTCTGGAAGATCAGGTCAGAAGTTTGCAAAGAGAGCTAAGGTTAGAGCAAGTGCAAAGATTGCACATGGCGGAGGGATCATTGGCTGCAGAGGAGAGGCTCACATCAGAAAACCAAACACTAAGGACAGAAAATGAAGCCCTCCGCAAACAGCTCCAAGACCTCCAAGAGTAACAAAGAAGAGAAACAGAGACACCACAAGAAGAAGCAGGGGGAGCAGCCATAGAGCTACCAGAAACTGGAGAGGCAACCACAATTGAAGATCCTGCCCCAGTTCAAGAAGTGGCCTCAACTTCAGGAATCTCTGAAGAAGAAGAACAAAGGCTCCAGGACCAAATAGAAAAGTCAACAGAGGAAAGTGCCAAGTCGGAAATGGAATGGGAAAGGAGACTCCTCATCTCCATTAGACTTCAAGGTTTAGACACAAAAGTGCTCCATGAAGAGTGGATGCAACCCAGCCTGCCTTTCCCTCTGATGAAATTTGAAGTGATAAAGACAAAAAAGAGAATAGAGGAGGAGCAGTATGTCGCTCTTTACGAAGGCGACATCAGAAAGGATGAACAATCAAAGAAGATTGTAGATTCTCAACTTAGATGGAGGAAAGGTTGGCTGAACAAATACCCAGCCTACCTCATCTACTTGGTAGAGGCTCCAAAGGAGATTCGGGAGGAGGCAACCTTCTGCCCGGTGCCAAGAGTCAGAAACTGGAAAGAGCATGGCAGGATTGCAGAAAAGAAGCCAAATTGGCTTAATTATCCCAGGATGC
Source organism: Adiantum capillus-veneris (assembly GCF_014529385.1). Classification (NCBI taxonomy): domain Eukaryota; kingdom Viridiplantae; phylum Streptophyta; class Polypodiopsida; order Polypodiales; family Pteridaceae; genus Adiantum; species Adiantum capillus-veneris. Next base: position 29,176 of record NW_028221532.1, read on the forward strand.
CAGGACCAAAGGAAGGAGAGAGAATAGGTAAAGCCTACATGGTGAAAACCCTAACGGGCACCATCAAACTCTTTACTGGCTCTCCTGACCTTTCGTGTCAGATGCTAAAGAAAATCTGCAGGACTCTCTTAACATGCATTGAAGTGTTCGCGCCAGATAAAGCCACGACCTCGAGTCTACTATCGACGGCCGACACAGTGACGGATATGATGTATGATCTTTCATTGCAGCCATCACCAAAGGTGTTACATCTCTTATACCAAAGAATTATGTTTTTGCCTAGCTTCCACATGCAAACATTCGAAGAAGCTTTCTACACCGGCTTTTTCACTCACGAAAGCAAAATATTCGGCCCAACCTTGACCATCGGCAACCTACGCTACGAATCACATTTGAGATGCTCAAGACGACAGAACTCTATTGACCAAGCCTAAAAGTCATGTCAGGAACGACATGAACGCGGAGGGGGGGAGTGTTGAGCCAGCAGAGGAAGTGTTGAGCCAGCAGAGGATCACACCCACATTTTTGCTCACACCCATTATTTTGTAACCATTGATTGTAATAAATGTCTTTCCGACATTAATTTTGATTTGAGCCATTCATTAAGTAACGGGACTCAATTGAGTTTCCAGCTTGTAATCCCGAAGTAATTTTACCTGTTGATGTAAATAATTAGAGATGTTCTCACCTCCAAGGCTGAGGTATATAAGCCAAAGTTTTGTAACCTAAAGGAGATTCAATTATTAATCAAAGTGAGTTTTTGAGCACCGTGACTGTGTCTGAGAGAGAGAGAGAGAGAGAGAGAGAGAGAGAGAGAGAGAGAGAGAGAGAGAGAGAGAGAGAGAGAGAGAGAGTCTTATCTCCTTGCTACGCGAGCTACGAGGCCGCCATTGGAGAAGCGACACCGCCATTGTGTTAGCAACGGTGAGAGCTACGCACAGATACCAAGAGTGCGCGCTATCGGCTTCTATGTGTGGTAAGTTCCTACGAGCTTCGGTGTGAGTTTTCTTCCAACTCGTGTGTTGGAATAGAGCGTGCAGCATATCTATAGAACCACAACGAGTAGAGCTACACATTAGTACCATCAGGGTCAAGTTTTGGTCACCTGTATTTTTCGGCCTGTCTTCATACGCGTTTGCCGCACGAAGTGGTTATAGGTTGATTTTGCAGTTCAAGTCTTTAGGGTGTTGTTCTTACCTAGTGTATAGACTTCCCCTTGAGTTTGAGATCGATTCAATGATTCTAGATCCTGTTTCGTATAGCATTCGTTCGTAGTATGGATTTCAGTCACTTGCGTATTTTAGAACTTAGATTTGATTTCCTTAGTAGTGATTGTCATTAGAAGGTCGAGTAGGTGATTTGACACCCACCTAGTTGTTTCCATGCGCCTGCGGGTCAAGCTCCGTCCTCGTTTGACAAATTCTGTTGTTGGTTGAGTTCTCGCTATTTAGCTTCCGCTAGCGGCGTAACCGCCTTAACGTGGCGTGTAAAAATTCTCGAGGAAGCTATCCACGGGCCGAAGACATGAGGTAAGCAGGTGCGTCAGATGGTGGCGTCAGGAGGCCGAACGGGGTCAATATTTGCACGTGATTGAGTACGGACACAACGTGGATGTTTTCTTGTGATAATTATGATGAAAGGTCATCATGAGGACCATATTTTGGGGACACTTCATGTGGTGGCGGGATGCATTATTGGAAAAAGTTGAGTGCCAGGTGTGCGGATGGATGCAGTAGGGTGACAACTATGCACTGCGAGGTTAGTTTTTGGCATGTTCGGGGTTCGTTTGAGGTCATCTAAAAGGCCAAGGGTGCCCAAATAAAAAAGATAAGTGTGGGAACTGAAAAAACAGAGAGAAGACCAGAAAAAAACGTGGATAAGAGAGGAGGAACAGTCGCGACTGTGTTTTTGGGGTTTTTGGAGCCTGTTTTGGCCGTAAACTGCTCATCCGAGGTCGGATTTGAGCACTTTGACATTGTAGACTGGGGTTTTGGGCCGTTCCGGACACGCTGGCACTGTCCATTTTGCCGAATTACTCACTCTTTTTCTGCTGTTTTGGCTGTGTAAGTTTCTCCTATGAGCGAAGCTTCTGCTCCAATTTGTGATTGTATCTGGTACATTTTACCCATATTGTGTGAGCTATTTGCTCCATTGGTGTTGGCCCAATATCTATTGTATCTGAACATCAAAAATTCTCCTCTTTTGAGTTGAGTTTTTGGGTGTGTGTCTGTGTCTCTCTCTCTGTGTGGAGTGGGCAAGTGGATAGTCTCTCTCCTCTCACTCCATAGGTGTGTTCCCTGTCTCGGCCAGGTGTATTGTGTAAGCCGAGTGGTGCCCCATAGTGTGTGTGTGTGTATCCTTCCAAGAGTGTGTGTTGGGTCATTATAGAGGAGTTGTGTGTGTTTCCATCCCGCTCACAACGCCATGATATACGCAGAATGCTTTGTTTCGTCAACTAGTTTGGTGTTTTTGTGTATTTGGGTTCAAGAACATTGTAGCTCAACGAATGAGAGTTAGTGAAGAGGAGTCTACTATGTGACCATCTCATCGACTAATTATCAAAGAGATCGAGGCTAGAGTTTGGATCAGGCAGTAACGTGTGAAATGAAGGGGAGCTCAAGCTGGTATCACAAGGTGTGGGAAAGTAGGCCACAGAGGGGATTCTTTTACTATAAGTAAATTTGGAGTTAGCATTTCAAAAAAAACAAGCACTTGCTTCACAAGAACTTCATGACACGTTAGGTATATCCTATAATCAACACATTGCAAGTATCCCGCTTTCCATGTGTGCTCCTTTTATAAAATACTAGCACTGGATTGAAATATAAGTGCTAAAAAAAGCTAGATTTAGTATAATCCCACCTACAAATTTTGAGATTTACCTTAAAAAAATTTTAACTTGAAGGTGAGGAAACCTATAAAATTTAGCTTGAAAAGCTTCACTAATATTTTTCATATCAAGGTTTCTCAAGTGTTTGCAAAAAAGATTTTGTGAGCAATGGTTGGAAGTAGTATGGCCTTTAGGCGGCAAAAAATGCTGCGTGTGGGGAGATTGATAAATTTTGAGCCTCTACCTAAAGGCTTACAAATGCGGGCGCCCAAATTACGTCATGTCCAAACTTAACCCTAGGTATGCGTCTCCTCAGTCACAGGACCTCTTCTACAATCGACCTGCAGCTTCTGCGTTAGTGTAGCCAGATCTACACTGTGTACTTCTTGACAACGGGCCATCAAAAGTATTATGCTAAGTTAGCAAAAAGATACTATGGTGCTTCCCAAATCTTGAAGCCCATCAATGAGATGGCTTATCAACTCAAGTTGCCCAACCATTGGCTCATACACAATGCCTTCACGTGAGTCTACTTAAGCCATACAAAGGAGAGCCACCAACTGAACCAATTATTGAAGATCCCCCCAAAATTGAAGACCAAGAAGAGGTGCTACAATCCGAAGCTATCCTTCAGCATGAAGACAAGGTACTACAACATGTCAATGGTACTTATTAAGTTAAAAAAGTATCCTTTTGAAGATGCTAGATGGATGCAAGGAATATAGCTTAAGGATAGTATGAACCTTGTCAATGCTTACAATGCTACATTAGAGTAATGAAATGTAAAAATTTATTTTAAATGACCAATGCTTTTGTCTTATAAAACTAATTCTCTTTCTATTGTGCATAAATTATTTAGTTTGCATGCTTAGAATCATGTTTGTGATGTTTTTAAATGACCAATGTTTTTGTCTTATAAAACTAATTCTCTTTCTATTGTGCATAAATTATTTAGTTTGCATGCTTAGAATCATGTTTGTGATGACGATGTCTCTCAAACACCAAGTATAATTTGTCACTCTACTTGAGAGAATGAAATGGAGCAAGGAGTAGACATGCTTGTGGCAGCTATGTCTCTCAAGCACCAAATGGACTAGTCATCCATCTTAGAAAGAGTAAAAAGAGATCCTCTACCCGCTAAGCAAGATTGACTAATGACTAAGGCTTTATCTCTTCTACCTCATAGTCGAGGACGACTATGATTTCAAGAGAAAGGTAATGTCATAAAATCTAATATCTAACCAACCCAAATTCTTTTCTCATATTAAACTGATCATGTAATGTGGGAGAATAAATGGGAACAAGGGTTAGCATATAGACATGTGCTTTCATATCTATCTCAAAATGGGTTCCAAATGAGAGATGGTCTATCAAAGAGCAAGGCTAGCTAATGGAGATTAATGACCTTAGGGTTACCTTCATTAAAGACCTCCAAAGGTTAGTGTTAAAAAGTCCTTTCACCTTAGGTAATCTAGGGCTGAGATTGAGGTGGGAACCCAACCGAAGATTGAGGTGCTTGTTGTTGTTAGCATAGAACAAAGTTGCCAACAAAAACTTTACAGATTTTTTGTGTGACCCGCTTTGCGATAGCATATTGCGTTCTCTCCACACTGCAGCAGGTAAAAGCAGCCCTTGTTGAAACAATGGCAGATAGAAGATGGTACATTTGGCTTGATAAATATCCCAAGTATGAACCTGCTGCTTCCAAATGCTATCAGCTTGTAAACTCTCCTATTTTTTGGAGAAATGTAGACAAAATAGTTACTGTCACAGAACCTTTCACTCATTTGATACGATTAGTGGACAAAGAAGCCTCTATCTTTGGATGGGTTTATTGGTACATGCATGAAGCCGCTCGCAAGTTAAAAGATAGTACATCTTATGCAGGAAAAGAGAAATCCATGATGATGAAATTTGTCAAAAGACGATGGGAGCAGTTGCATACTCCTTTAATGGAGGAGGTTTTGTCTTGGATCCCAAGTTCCAGATGCATGAGCAATCTTCAAACAACGAAGTGATCAGTGATTTCAAAAAAGTGTGTGCTCAACTATTAGGCAATGTGGATGGACAGGTGTCATACACACAGAAGACGACATACACTAGTAGAGAGGGAGCGTTTGGGGATCCTTGGCATATAGATGCTATCAAGACGATGAGCGCACCAGTTTGGTGGAAAGAGTACAGTGGAGAAAAAGTGAAACTTCAACATGTGGCTGTGAGAGTATTGTCTGTTGCCGCCTCAAGTGGTAGCTGTGAAAGAAACTGGTCTCTATTCGCTTTCGTGCATACTAAAAAACGAAATGGATTAAGTCCTAAACGAGCTGCGGACTTGGTGTATGTCTTTTGTAACATGCGACTTATGCATAAGCCTGCGAAGTTAGCCACACATGCCACAGAAGAAAGTTTTGGGCGCTTCCAAACACATGAAGCAGTTACAAATGAGCTCAACTCTGATGATAAAATGGAATGTAACCTGGAAGATATTGATCTGGAATGTTCAGATGTCGAAGAAATTGATGACATGGTGCCTGTGATTGAGGGGACGGATGAGGTGTAAAGTTTGTACTATATTCTCAATTAATTTTGCAATGCAGAAATTATGTGGAGTTTAGCTTTATAATCCATACCTTCTCTCTCTCTCTCTCTCTCTCTCTCTCTCTCTCTCTCTCTCTCTCTCATTGTAACAACACAATTGCACAACTTACAATTGCAACATAACTTACACAATTGCAACAACATCTGTCACGTCTATTTGTTCCAACAAATAGAGATTTACATATCAAAAAGAGCTTTTAATTACTAATCTTGATATTTAAGATACAAAATGAGCTATGCATTGTTTGGGAGATTTAATTTAAATCATGGGCTTGTTCTCCAAAGAGATCAGATACATGAAATTCTGAAGTGCCAACTGAATCACTTGCATCGAAATTGCTCATCTATTCTTCCGGCACAGGCCCATACCTTGCCTCGTACCATGCCAACTTTCTTTGTAGCTCAGCTATACGAGCACGCAACATGGCTGGGGTCTCTCCTTGACTTGAAAAATCCACGCCTTGGGTTGCAAGCTGCTCGATAAATGCAGTTTCTTCGGGCAAATATGTGTAACCTCTCTTGCGAGGAGGGTCTTCTTGATTAGCTTCCCGTGCATGAATCTTCTTGGCTGGGAACCCTTTCCCAACACCTCCTGTAGTGGGATGATCGTTCCAATCAACTTTGAGCCGCAATACATAGTAGCAATAACATTATTGCACAAAGCAAATTGCCACTTGATTATTATTTGGTGGCGATCTGTACACCTGGATAAATCTTGCAAGGATATTTCGTGTGAGGACAGTGTGTTGCAGATCTGAAACCTTCAAGGGATCAGTAGCCTTAGCATTTCCAATGACTCGGAATAATGTGTTGCATACGAAGTGATTCGGGCATAACTGTCTGCATTGCTTGTAATTCAATGGCTCCCCTTGAAGCTCTCATTCGTCTTGTTGGGTTGCAGCCAAAGCACTGAGATCGCCTTGAGCCACCTGAATCTCTTCCTCTTTGTAAATTTGTTGAGCCAATGCATGATTAAGCAAAGGATCATTAGGCTGCTGTGCGTTCTGGTCAGGAGCAATATCTTCCATAACTGAAATGCAAAATAATAAACTTTAGCGAGACAAGTTTTAGCACTTGAAAAAGAGAGATGGTTTAAAGAATTGAGCGATCTAACTTGAAATACTTTAAAACTTCAACTTGAAGAACTTTAAAAAGATTTCACACGTGACACCATTAATGCCAAAAACGTTGATTACTGGTTTAATCATCAATAGGTCTCAAGCCAGATTCGGTTACAATATGATAGCCAACATTATGGCTTCCATTCAAACAAAGGCTTAAATCCCATATCTTAGGTCTATCTGATGGTTTGGGAGATTTTCCACTAGCAAGATGTTTATTTACATTGCGCAAAAATTCGCGCTTGAGAACTTCGGCGGGCTCTAGAATACATGCAAGCAAGCGTCTAAGAATATAGGAGAGACTATATATATCAGATGCCTTGGTGAATGGAGGAGGATTGGTGTTGATATTTTCAGGGGCAGTCCATGGATAATCTCGCTCAAATTGAGCTCTACATTGAGGGGTGAGATTTGGCAGCTTGGGTGTTGCAAAAGTGTTTGATGGTGTACTTTGTCCCCAGTCCGCAATGCCAGTATACACTCCTCGCTCACCAAAATGGAGTAGAATATTTCTAGTGTGTAGATCATTGTGAAAAAATTCGCGACTATGCACGAATTTAATCGTCTGTAGAAAAGCATTGTTTATTGGCAAAATGTTGTCTGTAAACTACTGTACAATTCCAGATGTGTGTTGGAACTCTTTGATTGCAGGCTTGCTTCTATCATGATGACATGCCTGAATCCACTGATCAAGATGACCTCCGTTCCAAAGCTTGAAGATCAACATAGGTCTTTTTCTATACCGAACAAGATCACGGGGCAATATCATGCCGCAATGCTGAACAGTTGTAGTAGTTGCCTCCTCTAGCACGATCTGCAATGTCGGCTTGCTTCCTATTTGGTCTTTGTATACTTCGCCGCATAGACGGAACTTTGAAGAGAGGATGAGCCACTGATACTCGTTCCACATTTGCAAAACGTCCTTCACCTACTTGGGGTGCTTGCAAGTGAAAGATGGAATGCTCCCCAAGTAAGTGTAGGACAGGAGGACACATCGTATCATCTAGGTTTACAACGGATGACTGAGCACCTCATGAAGGAGGTACATCCTCTTCTATCCTAGGACGTTTTGAAGAGCCTTCGATCTTATATTTTCTCTTCAATTCTGAATGTAGCCATGCTACAAGATGCATTTGCTCTTTGATTACAAGTTTGGTTTTGATTTTAGGATGAACCATACTTTCAAAACTTCTAGTGATCTGGCCTAATAATTGCTTTACTGTGTTATGCATCACTCTATTAGTGCGCAGAGCTGGGTCAAACGAAACTGGGAATGCACTGCACAGCTTCAGCCAACAATGTTCCACAAGTTCAATCACAAAATCATCGAACTTTGCCTGTAGTGGATCAAATGCTCATCGCAAATGATCTTCTGAATCTCCATAGAGAGACAAAATAAGAGCATCACTAATAATTTTGCGATGCTGACGCGTTCACTTTGTCTCTACCATGACTGAAGCCTGAAAATACATGAAGGAAATATAAGGTAAATCCAGAATAGATAAAAATTTGACATATATGATTGTTAATAAATCTAAACAAAAACATTTCATTGCCAATAATAACCTCCAGTAATGAAAGATCTAAACATTTCATGCATCATAATAACAACAATAATGAAAGAAGCGATGGTTAAAGCATTTAGAATTGAAGAATGTATAATATATATCTTCTCCTTGCAGTGCGACACATGGTCAGCAGCAACCAAAGACGAAGAATTCATAAGATCCAATCTCCTTGCAGTGCGACGCGATGGTCATCAACAACCAAGAACGATGGATTTAAAAATCCTAAACCTTTCCCTGCAGTGCGACGCAATGGTCAGCATCAACCAGAGACTAGGAATCTATTGAATCCAATCTCCTTGGAGTGCGACACAATGGTCAGCAGCAACCAACGATGATGGATTTAAAAACTTGAAACCTCTCCCTGCAGTGCGACACGGTGGTCAGCAACAACCAGAGACGAGGAAGTTATTGAATCCAATCTCCTTGTAGTGCAACACGATAGTCAACAACAACCAAGAACAATGGATATAAAAATCCTAAACCTCTTCCTGCAATGTGATACGATGGTCAGCAGCAACCATAGACAAGGAATCTATTAAGTCCAATTTCCTTGGAGAGCGACACGATGGTCAACAGCAACCAAGGACAATGGATATAAAAATCCTAAACCTCTCGCTGCAGTGCGACATGATGGTCAGCAGCAACCAGAGACGAGGAATCTATTGAATCCAATTTCCTTGGAGTGCGACACGATGGTCAACAGCAACCAAGGACAATGGATTTGAAAACCCTAAACCTCTCCCTGCAGTGCGACACGATGGTCAGTAACAACCAAAGACGAGGAATCTATTTTTTTAAAATCCAATCTTCCAATACTGTGACGCAATGGTCAGCAATAACTAGGAAGAAAAGATGCATAATAGCTAACTCCTCCCTGTAGTGCGACTCGGTGGTCAGCAACAACCAGGGACGGAAAGTCTAATTGTAGAACCTAAGCCACTCCCTGAAGTGCGACACGTAGGTCAACAACAGTCAAGGAGGAAGCGTCTAAAGTCTAACCCCCTTGTAGTGTGTCATGAGGATCAACACAGCGAAGGACGGGTGTCTAAACCTACAAACTAACATTGAGGTGTGAGCAAAGCTCCACAGCAACACCGTTAGCAAAAAACAAAATACAAACTAACACTGAGGTGCGAGCAAAGCTCCACAACAATAGTGTTAACAAATTAACTTTTAAAAAAAAACATAAAAAACACTTACAGAAAATTTACCTGCTCTGTGGCTCGCTCTGGATGTGTTGGGATTGCTCTCTACTGCTCTCTAAACCTCTACTAACTGTCTCTATCTCTAGCAGTCACTGTCGCAGCAGCTCGTTCGAACTGCCGTGGTGCCTCTTTTTTTATAAGTATAATTATATTTCGATCGAGATATACTTCGATCGAACTCTTTTTTATTCGGATATGCACGTATAATACGGATATACAATGTATATGGATTTATACAATGTATAAATCCATATTATACGTACAATTTATAATATACGGGCGTATAAATGCAACTTAGTTGATAACACTTCCCTCCCATGATATAAAGGGGCATTTGCCTTCAATACAAACACACAAGTGATCATTTCTTGGGCAACATCATAAGCTTCTTCATTTTGAGACCTTTCAATATGCTGTAAACTTTTTGAGCAATGCTTTCACCTTGGAGCATAAATTCTTAAGTTTAGGATTCTTATTCTTCCATACTCCCAATACTTGTTTCATGACCAACAAGGCATCTCCTTTGATCTGCAAGCGTCTACTTCCCAACTGAAAGAAAATGTGCAAACCACCTTCAAGAGCCATGTACTCTGCTTCATTGTTACTTTTTGCATCAAGTTTCAACCCTTGCTTCCTTACAAGTTTTCCTTGTGCATCATAAATATAACAATGCCTCCCAAAGGACCATCATGACTTCTTTGATAAGAGCCATCAAAATATATTTAAGAATCTGTTGGGGAAGTGGAAACATATCACCCCCCATCCTTGTTGGCTTTGAACAATAAGTGTTGATGTGACCAAGTTTACCACAATTATAATAGATACGAATGAACCTCCTTTGCGGCTCAAAGACACCTTGTCCACGAGCCGCATAGCATTAGGCTCAGCTTCACATCCCTGGGCCATTCCTCTACCACGTCCATGACCACGACCGCCTCCACCTCCAAGAACACTGAGTCGCAATTCTTGTATCATGGTCATCATGTCTTGCATAGTTCATTGTAATTGTTCAGTATTAGGAACCCTTTGAGCAAGTTTGGCTCCAGCCTCTACCTAATTTTCCTCCTTTTGGCCACCATTACTTTGCACAGGGACCGCTTTGCCATAGTCATTAAGTCTTTTCTCCCTGGCAATAGTGAGTACTTCCTGGAAGGTGGCGGGCCTTTTCAACTCAACTTTGAACTTCAGATTTTTTAAATGTTTTCCCACAAAACAATCCTTCTTTAGCATGGATAAAGGGATTTTATTCCCGAAAGACTGGGCCCATTTGTGCCATAAACGGGTGAGCTGCATGACAAAATCGTCAACACTTTGATTAGCGTTTTGAGTGTACCCCAAAATTTCATGCCAAACTTCATATGGTACTTCAATGGGTTTGTATTGTGCCAGGAAATCTTGCTTCACACGATTGTAATCCAAAACCACCCTTGGAGTTTGTGCTTGCACCAACTCTTCATGATTGTGTAACCAAACTTTTTCCTCATCCTGTTAACTGTATTGCAGCAGCCGCAACAATATAGCCTAGTCTAGTGTATTTTACAGTAAACAATTAATTTCCAATTTTTCAATAAAATTTTGTGCATTCTCATTAGGCAATCCATGAAACTGTGGGAACTCATTTGCCATGTCTGATTACCACAAAAACACTTACATGTGACGTCAAAAGCTCAAGGGATGTCGATGGATCGCTCCAGTACCTAATCCACCTCACACTAGGTAACCCGGTGACCAATGCTTGGCTCCATAAAACCTCACAACCTTGCAAAGGCTGCAATCCAATTATATAACCACCTCAAGTGTTGTACACAATTTGCACATACATAGGAACTTGTCCATAAGGACCACATCCCCTTTACATTCACTACCTGCAGAATAGACATATTTCACAGGAATTGGAGCATAGGAGCACTTTCTCCTCCATGGGGGCACAAAAATTATGGTAGCGTGCAAACAAGAAGGAAAATGAGTGCCTCTATAGCCTTGCACGAGTCACACCGTCAAAAGGAAGAACTATTGCACGGCCGAAAACACCTGTGATAAAACACCTGTAGAGATTTATGAAAAACCATTTAAGCATGCAGCACACTCAAAATTAGGAGAAACTAAGGACAAAATGACAAAGTTCATCTTGTGGAGATGTTTGTAGAGTATCCATAGGCAAAAAATAAATAAAAGATCAAGAAGTTATGGCCGCTCGAACTGGGGGTGTTCTCTTTTTTGCTAAAAAGTGAGCCCTCTGGAAGTTGTGCAGGTGTTTCAGCTATTAAAATGGGGTCTCTCTTATCTTTTATTCCCCAAAAATGTTCATTCTCTTTTCAACCGACAAGGCTTCATTTGTAGGCACCTTTTAATCGGCTCATTTTTTGCCTTTTTTGGGCAAATAATGAGGTGTCAGTGACCCGGGGAATGGGGTGGGGACAAGTGGTCGGGAACCAAAAGGAGGGCAAGCATCGGGACAGGTGGTGTGAATAGCCTTCCCATGTGGGATAACCCCCATGACACTTGGAAACTTCCTCCTCACTCCTCCCAACTCCCTCATGCCCAAAAATTTATAGCTTTTCCCCCAAGCAGGAAAGCTTCTCGTGCAAACTTTCCTCAGGCATAACTTGCTGCTCCACTCACCGAATGACACACCGTAACACATGGCTTGAGGCCAAAAATCTCAGATGCATCTACAATTCTCCAACCTCATCATTTCCAATTCAAATTATCAAGTTGGCCGAGTTGCCCTTGTTGTATGCACCCGCAATCACTTTCTAAGTTGAGACTGCCCACTTCAGGTGCTCATAACTCATGATGTACAAGTCCGATTTACGAGCTATAAAGCACGGATAAAAATAATTATTGAAAACCATTTTTTGGAGACTTGAACAAACTAGAACATCAGCATTCAGTCTTGGAAAAATCACACCTTTATACATGAGTTTTTACATGGTTACTTCCAAGACTTGCAAGGCTATGTACACATATATACATGAAGCTAGTGGGCAATATTTTTTTGCATGACTCGGTGACTTTATGCTCATCCAAAAAGTTCTTGAAATCATGCTTGATGACTAAGGTGATTGAGGTGTTTGTTGTTCTTAATGACTAAGGTGCTTGTCGTGCTTGCTGATTAGGGAGCGTGAGGTGCTTGTGGGAACACTACCCAGGCTTGAGGTGCTTTGTCATGCTTGCTAACTAAGGTGCTGGGGGTAAGGTCTACAAAAGTACACAACAAGGAGGGGGCGAGCCCTACACAAGAGGGGGGACGAGAGAGAACACACACACCTCACACAAGGTTGGTACAAAGAAAGAAAAAGGGACACTTGTAAAGTTCCTCTTCATGTTGCCCTCATGGTGTGCCTAAAGCCTATTGGTTGGCCTCCCAAGGGGTCCAATGATAAATTTATTAATTTAATTAATTGTTTTAGCATTTATCAAGTCCTCTCTCGCAAAGGGGAAAGGGGGACACTTGTCCCAAGCCTACCCTTGTTTCTTGATATGCCCCTGCATGTGATTGGCTAGGCTTGGAAAGGTCCAATGATCTTCAATCATGAGCTACAAGGGGGGATCGACCAAAGCAAGCTAGGGGGTTTCTTGAGGCGTATACTCTCCCACACATACTCACACTCACTCTCATTGTGTGAAGTGCAAAGGGCAAGAGCTGCATGTCCTTCTCCAAGCAAGTAGAGAGGTTCAGAGACTACACCAACACTGTTGGCTATGGAATGCAAATCCAACCAAGATCCATGCTTCAATGCTTAAGCTTGCCATCTTCTCCATCTTCATTACTATGCTATTATGATGCTAGCAAGAAGAGTGATGATAAGTGAGAAACTGATTCTTTCTCCTATGAAATGTTTCTTCTTCCTCTTCCCTACCCTAATTACTTGCTTGCTATCTACACCTTCGAAGGTGTTTGAGGTCTTGGGAATGAGGCTTGGGATAGTTAATGCTTTCCAAAAGTTTTATGTTATGCTCTTGATGCATGAAGATTTCCATCTTCATTGCATTGCATCACCTAGGTCATAAGGAACACAAATATTGTAGTGTACCAAGTCTCTATTGATGGAAAAAACTATAATACAAATGCCTATTGGAGGGGGGACCGACTCCACATAAATTTGATCCTCAACTACTGTCATAATCTCTAAACTCTCTCTCTTGCAAATGTATTGTTCATGCCAAGTTAACCAAATGATATGTTTATGTTGCTACCATCAATTAAGTTTACCCTCTATGCTCACAAAGTAACGTCACAAAAGTACTTTCTCCAATTTTTGCTACTCTCAAAGTTAATAGGCCATTTCCACTACGTTTTCCACAAGGGTGGAGGACCTTAAAGTGGCCTTATATCCATCATTTATCATCATGTGAAGTGAAAATATATCAAGGAACCAAGGGTGGGCTTGAGGCTACCTTAAGGATGATCAGATAGCCCTTTCCTAGTTCATCGAGATTGACCAAAGCATTTCTTTCCTAGTTTTCCATAACATTTTTTCTTCAAACAAATCCTTGAGAAAAACAATTCAATAGTTCCTTGCCTTCCAAATGTGTTTGAAGTAACAATATCTCATGACTTGTGTAGCGATGAGGAGTGCTTGGCTCTTGAACACCTTCCCTCCCATGAAGAGATTGTTCTTAAAGAATCCTACTTTCTAGGTCTTTTGGACCCATTTGTAAATCCTTTCCTACAAGGCCACATATTATTTGGCACTCCTTAATTGAAAGTGAGGGAGGTCTTTGTGAGCTGTTCTACATTGTGAGCATCTACCTAGACCAATTTCCCTAGCAAGAACCTTCATTCTAGTTGGCCTGGCTCCCCAAAGTACCTTCCAAAAGAAAAGTTTCATGCCATGCGGCCATTGAGCGTTCCATATTCTCTTCATGATCGTCTCCCATCTTGACCCTAGCCATTTTTTTCCCCAATACTTACTAAGTAGGAAGAGCCAATTCTTTGAAGCCATAAGGGTGAGGTACAAATCCTTAGTTTGCGATTTCCAAAAATGTCTGTTCATAGGCCATTGCCAAGCTTTCCCCTCAAAATTGAATAAATACCACATGTTAACCCATTCCAGGGATTGTTGATCAATAATATTTTTGTCCCACTAAGGTTAAACTACAGATCTAGTTGATCCATTTCTTTCTAGCTGCTTTTGTTATAGTCCTAAAGTTGGCCTATATGTCTAATGCCCTTGTTATTAAGCTTTCTAAAAACTTCTCTCCAAAAAAGGGTTAGAAGATGTCTCCAATCTTGGAGAGCCAAGGGGACTAGTGTACTTAATCGGATTTTATTAACAATAGGACATAAAAGTTCTAGGGTTTTGAAAACTCCTATCATATGTATATGTTTGTAGAGGTCCTTACTTTAGCTCAAAGACAAGGCACAAAAATCTCTAAACAAAAAGCCTATTATTGACACCATATACATGTGGTAGTGATGTGTGTGAACACACTTAGGACCTCCATGGCATTTTTTCCCTCGCTAGGAGGTTTCCTCCTCGTGTATTGCATATACTCTTGTCACTCTAGGGCTATCTTATCTTTCCATTACACACTAAGTAATACAATCTCGGTTGTGTTCCTTGAGCTTCCTTTGTCTTTTCCAAGCTCTGTGTGTTTCCCTGCAACCCTAATTCCAACAATTGGTGTCAGAGCAGGCTACATCCTCCTAGGCCTAGTCACGAGCATCTCCAACACATGCCTACTCACTTTCTTCAAATCCTGTGAGATTTGGAAAGCGTTAACAAGTCAACAAATACTTCGGGTGAGGTCATAGAGCTCAATTTTCTCCGAATTCTCATTTGGGCTCATTTCGGCCTCCGTTTCCAGTACAGGTAGTAATGGACATGCTATTTTGTCATTTTGTACAAGATTTGTTCCATTGTTATTTCCTTCGTAACAGGTCCCTTATATTCTTCTATGGTTTTTCGTATAAAGCATGTGTTGTTCCTGCTTTGTTTCTCCTATTTTTGGGCAGATTTCACATTGGGTGCATGCATTTGTCATGGCTAACAACAACACATATGTGTTCAAGATGTTTTCTTTACTGAGGATATATTGGACGGGGACAAATACCCTATGTGGTCTTAGATGATGCAACATGGTATTGTGTCAAAGGGTGTTTTGAACATTCTGCAAGGCATTGATGCACATCCTAGTTCTATGGACACAGATGATGTTGAGGATGTTGCAGGTGTTACTGCAAGGATTATTATTGCTAGAACTATTTTTCCTACGAGTGAGAAAGCTTGTTGGATGTAAGAGATGCATATTCTCATGCATTGATTGCATTGTCTGTGAAGCGCACTATTACTCCTCACATTCACTTAGTAAAATATGCAAACAAGCTTGGGATATTCTGGCTGGTCTTTATGCGAGTCGCAATGAGGCTAAAATTGCATTGTTGCATAAAGAGTTCAAGTCGAAGATTATGCATGAGGAAGATGAAATGGACACTTTCCTTATTGGTATCAAGGATATAAATGAGCAAATTATTTTTGTAGGCAGTCATTTCTGACTGTTTCCTTGTGCAGACTATTCTTGATTCTTTGCTAGATTCTTCCCAGAATTTTGCTAGTACTTACTGACTTATGACCCAAGGAAATTGTGAAGTTTTCTAGTTTGATGCATTATGCACATTATTGTCAGAAGAGTCACATTAAAAAAAATAGCACTAAACAGCGTGCAATTAAACAGACTTTTATTATTGCTCAAAGAAAAGGTGGTAAGAGCAATGTAACCACTTCTCATGGTTCTTTTGCGAGTGGACATTTTTCTATTCCCAATGCTTCTATTGGCAGCTTTCATCTGGGAATTCTGGTGATAAGGGCAAAAAGAATAAGCATTGCCATTATTGTAAAGCTAATGATCACTTGATCAAGCAGTGTCCAAAATTCAAGGCAAAAGAGGCTAAAAAGAAAGAGGTTGGATCAACTACAGTCCAATACAAGCGCAACTATTGTAGAGTCTTCTGTGAAAGGATATTGTGATGCTGATGTGGATGTAGAGTGGACTTTTAGTGTAGAGTGTACTTATGATCCTACTGTCCATTATACAAGCATGTCAGTTGCTCCAGATTCACATGTGTGGCATGTTTTGGGTCTCTAAGTTTCTCCAGTTTTCTACGTTTGCAAAAACCTGATATGGTTGCTTCTTTGCCACCTCTTAAAGCACCTGCCAAACATGTTTGTGAAGGTTGTATTTTGGGTAAGTTGCAACGCTTGAAGTTTCCAAAGAATGGTTCAGTTAGGGCCACATGCAAGTTTCAATTTGTGCATAGTGATGTTTGTGGACCCATGCAAACTCCATCCTTGGGCAATTCCCTTTACTTTCTGACTTTCATCGATGATTACTCCATGCATGCTTGGGTGTATCCACTTAAAGCAAAGTCCAAAGTGTTTATGTGCTTGAAATAGTTTCTGGCTATGGCTGAAAATATCTCAAAATGTAGTAAGGGAACCCTCAATTCCAATTGAGTGGGGAGTATACGTCTCATGAATTCAATGCATTTTTGGCTAGTTGTGGGATAAGACACCAATGTAGAGTGCTGTATGTAGAACAAGAAAATGGTGTTTCTGAGAGGAAAAATAGGTCACTTACGAAAATGGCACGATGTATGGCCAAAATTCAAGCTTCTCCGCATTGGTTTGGGCTTGAGGCTATCATGTGTGCCACTTATGTACGTAATAGGTAGCCTAAAAAATATTTTCAGTCTATGACTCCATATGAATCATGGCATGATATAAAGACTTCTATAGAGCACAAGCGCATTTTTGGTTGTTTGGCTTATGCTTTGGTGGCACAAACACAATGCAAAAAAATGGATGATAAGGTTGTCAAATGTATTTCTGTTGGTTATAGTGTTGAAATAAAAGGTTACAATTTGTAACATCCACAAACAAAGTGTATCTTGGAGTCACGAGATGTTATGTTTATGGAAGATTCTATTCAGCCTTTACTATCATGTACTATAGACAATAATGTAAGCTCACAAAACATTTATGACAATTTATGGCCTCTTTTGTGGTGGAAGTTTTAATGTAAATTCCAATGAGATAAATGTACAGTCTATGGGGGTTTTGAAAATGTTACAGATCAGCCTATTACTGATGTAGATGAGCATGCTAGAGATATACCAAAATGGTTGGTGCATACTTTGTCTGATAGTGAATTGTATGCACCTTTGTCTAGTCATACTCATTCAAGTTCTCACCATGCATCTTATGCATCAGATTGTTATGGTTTGGCTGTGTCTAGCTTATGTGATATTGATGAACCTATCTTTTGATAAAGCACATAATTAAATTGGATGGTTGCCATGCATTTTGAATATGATGCACTTATAGAAAATGACACATGGACTTTATGTGATTTGCCTCCTAGAAAAAACGCCATTGGTACAAAGTGGGTTTACAAAGTTGAAACACAAGTTGGATGGTGAGATTGGCTTGACTTGTTGCAAAAGGCTATGCACAACAAAAAGATATAGATTATGAAGAAATTTTTGCTCCTACTTGTTGTATGACTATATGTTTTCTATGTACACATTTTGGTTGGGATGTACATCAGCCAGACATTGTTACTACTTTCTTGAATGGTGACATATCTGAGGAAGTTCATGTAACGTAGCCTTGCGATTTTCTCAAGAAAGGACAAGAGGATAAAGTGTGAAAATGTAAGAAACCTTTGTATGGGTTGAAGCAATCTCCTTGTACTTGGTATGAGAAAGTTCATGTAACGCAGCCTTGCGGTTTTGTCAAGAAAGGACAAGAGGATAAAGTGTGCAAATGTAAGAAATCTTTGTATGGGTTGAAGCAATCTCCTTGTACTTGGTATGAGAAAGCTGATTCTCATTTGGTCAAAAAAGGCTTTCATAACAGTCCAATAGAAAGCACATTGTATGTAAAACATGAGAATGACTTACTTCATATTGTCGTTCTCTATGTGGATGATTTGCTGATCATTAAAACAAATGAAAGACATATTGCTAAATTTAAGGATGCTTTTAATGCTACTTTCAAGATGAAAGATTTGGAACTGTTGCATCATTACTTGGGCATACAGTTTAAGCAGTGTGATGGCGGTATTGCCTTGTGTCAGACAAGTTACATAGAGACATTGCTATGTGGGTTTGGGCTTGAGGTTTTCCCCTCACTAGGAGGCCCCCCCCCCCCCCCCATGCGTTGTATGTATGCCCATCACTCTAGGGCTATCTTATCTTTCTATTGCACACTAAGTAATACACTTTCCGTTGTGTGCCTTGAGCTTCCTTCATCTTCTCCAAGCTATCTCTTTCCCTACAACCCTAATTACAACATATTTGCCCATACACATCAACGAGTTTGTGATAAAATTTAACGATTGTTGTAGGCAAAAACTATTTCTTTTGAACATAGGATCCAGTACAAAAAAGTGCATTTTTCTCATTTTGCTAATCTATCATCGATGTTTGTATGTGTGCACCTATCATTACCTTTATAAATTCTTCCACTTTGCATAGAAATCACCAAAAACATCAAAACATGTCTCCCTAAGACAACTTGGGAATACACCTCTACAAAGTACAAAAATTGCACAAATGAAAAAACTCGCTTTTGATTCTGTGGCCTTCCGCATGGAATGTAAAACTATCAAGTGGAAGCAAATTGGATTCGTATGCTTTTATTTGGACCCAAGCTTGAAGTGTACCATGTTTGTTGAGTGAAATTTAGCAATTTGAAAAACATAGTACTAGCTCAAAATGAGTCCAATTCTAGTAAAATGGGGAATTTCTCCTCTCTTTGTGTTGTTTGCTATTTAGGTTATTGTGCCTCAAAATTGAAGGACAAAGAGTTACATAGTTAAAAATCTATAAACACACTCAAAATTTCCTTTTGATTGCAAAGACACTTCCAAAATGTTAATCAATATGTGAATTTTCCTAGCAAATCAGTTTTCATAGATGGGTTGTATCTTCAAATACATAGCTTGTCCAATATTTAGAATCATAACAACACCTTTAGAACAATATACGATAGCTAAGTAGAACTTTAGAGGTCAATAAATTGTGTTTTGGGGTGATCTAATGCCAACTTCATGAAAATTGACCAAAAATATTACATTTTGTTTTGGTTTGAGCTACGTTTATAATGTGATTCACACCCACCACGACGAAGGACTTGATTGACAAGGAAAAACTTACTGGTAAGGGTGGTTAGTGGAAAAACCTAGAGGTACATGAAAAATTGCTTGCCCCTCAGTGGGCCAGCTTAAGACTGGGAGGCATAACATGCAAGATTGTATGAAAGTGTAATAGAGCTTTGGAGGCACTTGAATGGGGAGAGGTGGCAAGGTACTACTCCATTACTCACTAGTCCCCTTGGTTTTCCAAAGTGGAAAGCCTTCGGCTTAATTCCTTCTAAAGAGAAATAGCTAGAAAGATAAAAACAAAGGGCTTAGACATCTGGTCCTTTGTTGAAACAACATCAACAGGAGTTGAAAAGGTGCGCACCACTCGTCTACCCAGCTCCACCTTAACGGGACCGAAAGACTATTGGTCAACAGAGTTTTGGATGGGCTAGGCAATTACTGTATGCTGGTGTGTGGGGAGTTATTGTTGAAATGGAAGGCTCGGTGGTGGCCCAAGGATATGCATTTCTACAAAGCTAAGACCAAGGACATCTACCACTATCTTATGATCCCGCCTGATTGGTTCTTCCCCCTTAACAAGCTCTGGGGGAAGCAGTGACTAGAGACTAGGTGGAAGGTGATAACAAATAACATTCGGAAGATACAATGGCCTTTGATTATGAAAATTTTTCTTTGGAAAGTGCTATGGGGGGCCTTGCCACCAAGACTGAAGATTGCCGCCAGAGAGTTGGATCTGCTAGATGTTGCGGCTACAAAATGACTAGGGAGGACCTCGTTCACCTTCTCAAGGAGTGCCCACCTATATGTGGGTTGGCAGGGAAGATGTGCAAATGGGTACAAAAGACTAGGAAGATTGATTTCTTCAAGAACGACCCGATTCTCAGAGGGATGAGGATTAAAGGCCAAGCATTACTAAATTTCATACAGATTGTTAGATTATTCTGCTTCAAGAAAGGCCAAGATCTATTGGATGTTCAAGAATTGTCTCTCGTGTGCTAGTTTCTCCGAGATCGTCCAAGAAAGCAAAATATTAATCATATATATTGATAAAAGAAAGCACCTAAACGAATGGTAATGGGCCATCAATGCTCTTCTAAAAGGCTAGTGCTAACCTGAGTCTGTGGCACCTCTTGCTCTTGGTTTTACTTTGAACCCTGTAATATCTCGTGTATCGAGCTATGATCTTGTGGATGCCTTTGCTAGGGTTGTGAGCCAGGATTACCTTGTAGCCTTTTGATATCTTTAACATAACGTAACTCACTTTTGTGAGTTTTGGAAAAAAATTGTCATTCAAACCCAACTCTATAGGTAGAATAAGTATCCCCAAAAAAAGTTACAAGCTTTTAAGAGGTTAGAGGTTATAAGCTAGCTTTGTGGATCGAGAGCACGTTATAAAAAATTGTCATGCTACCAATCACCAATCAAACCTACCAAAAACATGAATCCACAAGATAGTATGAGCACGTAATTGGGAAGATGAAGGAGGAGTTTACCATGTTTGGCCTTTGAAAAATATAAGAACTCTGATAAATGGAACAAGTTAATTAACACCGCTTTAATTGACTCTCATAAATAAGGACCCTATGTTTGTTCGCAGGTGGCTCCCCTTTTAACCGTTGTACCAATGACCTCCTAGAGATGTCATGGCTCGACACGAGCGTGATAAGATTATGTAAGTTTTTGTGGTTGTCCATATAATTTACTCTCACCATTGTGAGTTTTGCCAATAAAAAAACGCCATGTCTGTGAAGAAGACTTTGAGGAAGGGTTGCCATTTTCAATCCTGTACATTTGCCACTTAAAACTTTTGGCATTTTGCTTTTTACCCCCGCTTTTAGAGTCCACATGTATATCTTTTTTGGAACGAGAAAAAGAGGTCATATGTGTGGAATGTTTAGAGAAAAAAAAATCCAAAGTTGATGCAAGTGGTAGTCTTGGTTACATGATTATGGAGGTGTCATCCTTTGGGTGATGAGATGAGTGTCCACCTTGGTAATTGGCATATGATGAGCACTATATAATAAGGGAGAGCTTACCAGCTTGTCAATAGAGTTTGCTTTAATTATCTTTTTAATTATTTTACTATATACTAAAGACGGTGAGCGTCCTAAAAATAATGGAGCTTTATGTGTTTGACACCGCAGACCAAAAAATAAGGAGCTTTTGCTTTTTAAACTCTCTCTTCCCCCCCCCCCCCCCCCCCCCCGGGTAGCCTTAGGACTAAGTAACATATAGGGGGGGTTTGGTTGGGTTTTGGGGTTAAAGGGATCGAAGGTAGAGAAGTTCGCGCATAAAAATCAGAGAGATCTCAACTGTAGATATACACTTAAAAAACTAAACTCGACCACGAATTAAACCCGGTCACATATTAAACTCAAACATCGTCTATGTTTCAATAATAAAATCGAAAAAAAACGACTCAAAGTAAAAATATGTGCGTGTGGATAACAATATGTCCACTTCTTGACCGTGGATCCCCTTACCCCCCTTCTTTAATGCTATGCGTTACTTAGTGTTGAGGGCAGGACAGGTATCACACTGGCATAGCTATTAACAATCCAATATTAGCTGCCCTTTGAAGGTTTGCACGTTCAAAGGGAGGTCGATTGGTTGGTGATGAATGTTTGCACGTTGTAGGGGTACCTATGCAAACGTTGTGCGCGATCTGCAACGGGAGAGCACATGTCCACGTCTAGCCAAGTGTCATGACAAAATGTCTCCTATTGACCCTCAATTGGAGGATCTTCAGCAAGTAGACGGCAATTTTCAGATTGAAAAGTCGTGTCAGCGAAACCATACTAGACGCTAGCACTCATGTATATAAAAGAGCTGCAGGCCTCTGGAGTCTGCAGTGCTGCACCGCCAAATAGCCGCCCCAGGTGTTATAAGAGCCACCGCGGGCGTAGAAGTTGTTCGTGCACACACACACACACACACACACACAGAGAGAGAGAGAGAGAGAGAGAGAGAGAGAACTGGGGGGGGGGGGGGGGGGGGGGGGGTAGAGAGAGAGAGATGGCGTGCAGGGGGCAGGTACTCTCCATAATGCTGCTGCTTTCTGCGGCAGCGCTGCTTTCGGCCCCGCAGGCAGAGGCGGCGGCACGCAAGCTGATAAAGAACAAGATACCCACATTCGAGGTCTACAACGTGCTGTCGATTCAAGGGGCCAACAGCACGCAGGGGTACAATACCTTGCGCTGCGGGGGCTCACAGGTCCGGGAAGCGGAAATTCAGTTCGGCGACATCTTCTGCTTCGACATGCCGCTGCTGAAGAAGAAGGACGTGGATTCGGAGCTGCTGGGAAGAGTGCAGGGCACGTTCACGGTGTCGCAGCTGACGGGGGGTCGTGTGTTCGTGACGGAAACCTTCATTGTGAACGGGACGAGCCTGCCCTACAAAGGAGGCTTCTCGGCCATTGGCATCGAGGACATCGGCGTGCTGAGCAGCAAGCCCATCACGGGCGGCACCGGCGATTACGAGCTCGTCACTGGCGACGCCTTCACCACCCCGCTGGGCGGCGTCTCCATTGACGAATTCGGCAACGCCGTCTTCTGGTTCCTTTACAAGTTCATCTTTGCCTAATTAATAATTAATTATGCTCCCAATTGGAGTTATAATTACTGAATACTTTAATCCATTGATCTCGTATTTTTTCCTCAAAACTCGCGTCTTTCGATAGTCATCTAATGTTTTTGAAAGGCATTTCAACAAGAATCATGCCTTTGTAGACGTTTAATAAGAGCCATGTTATTCTCTAACTCTCTCTTCTCTTCTCTTCTCTTCTTCTCTAATTCTACAATTGTATCCATCTAGAAAAATTGTATCCATTTAGAAAAATCCCTTCACTACATCAATTTTTGTGTGACACTTTGAGCATTTTGGTGCTCTACAATTTGAGTAACAAAACTCAACAACATACTCAACGCACTTCACAAAGGGAGCGTTCAGATATGGTCACAAGCTCTCATGTTAGCCCCAATGGATCACATAGCCAAGGCAGAATACCCTTGGTTTATGTCCATGGATAATTACCCCCTTACCCACGTTGCCCTCACTAATTCAAAACATTGAACTAGTTTTCTTGCTAAATCTAAGGGATTAAAAGAGGATCTCTCTGTCAAAGCTCAACTTAGCACAACAAGTCGATTGTGATAGAGAGAGAGAGAGAGAGAGAGAGAGAGAGAGAGAGAGAGAGAGAGGAACTATCAGATGCACCATACTACCCATCAAGGATATTATTTTGAATATAATAGTCCCCCAAAGAAGGCCAACTAAATATCTATGACAATTTTGACCAAAAACATAAACCAAAGAACCAGCCTCTAACAACATTGGCTACAAAGTAAACCACCTTGCAAGATGTTTTTTTTTTCAATTTTGGCATCTTGCGCATGCCACCCCATCCTCGTCATTGCTTGCACTGTTTGTGAATGGTTTCCTACCACTTTGTAATACTATTGAGATTTGTAGGTAAGGCTACCTTTAACAAAAGGGACGAGGACCTCTTGCACCAACTCAATCCTTGCCAAATCACCTTATAGGGGGCTTCCCATATTGGGCCAAATAACACCCCTAATTTGGCTATTTCGCATGTCTTTCTGTAAAACCTCATGGGCCCTAGAGATCATAGGGACCCTTTTAGGCCACGTGGAGCCCCGTGCAAGGTGTTCACTTTTTTTCAATTATGGCATTCTGTTTATGACAGTCCTCCTCCTTGTCATTTCTTGCAATGTTTGTGGATCTTTTCCTATAAGCTTTGCAAGCGAGAATACCTTAAAGCAGAAACAAGAAGGGGCGGGGGCGGGGGGGGGATGAAAGGCCAGAGGTAAATAGGGCATGCCTTTCTTCACCCAACCACAATCCTTTATAAGCTCGTGGCCTACCTTTTGGACTCCCCTAGACCGTACATGCCTAGCAAGCCCTGCCTAGGGTTGGGACCCCCTCTGGTCCTACCCTTGTCTTAGTATTATAAATTCCCCCTTGGAGAAGCATTTCCATCCTCAAAAACATAAGTGGAATATGTCTTCATAAGAACACTAATGTTTTACTACTTGAGCTATACCATGATAGTCAAGAATACTTGTAGGTTTGCAGTTGAGTGGAAGGTTATTGAAATCAACAAGAACATCTTGAGTGATGAAATTGTTGTTCATATGCAAGGGTTCTATGCTAATGGCTTACATAAAACGGGATGAATATGAGAGTGTGAAGATTACATCTCCAAATTGCTCTAGTATTTTGAATGTGCATGCCACGACATCTAAGAGGTTGCTAATGGATAACCAATTTTTAGACCATTTGAAGGTTCTAAAATATGTAAGAATACCCCTTCTTAACTTTTTATGGAAGTGACTCGCCGAAGTTTTTGATCGGCATACCTCTTTGATCTATCATATACTTGTTGAACATTTTGAGGAGCAACTTTTAGCATATCCAAGCCTCAAATAAAGTCATCAACTTTCAGCATATATGATCTTATATAAAGTCATTGACTTGCCAAATATTCTCAATAGCCAACCCCATCATACTTAGGATTTAGTTTGAAAATCGTACATAAGCATGAAGGGACTAAACGAAGTAGTCCCATGCTTTGCACAATTATCGTCCCAATTGGATTTTCTTTACTGATGTATGCTAATAGCATATCCTTTGAGACATCATTAAATCATCTCGTCTACCCATCTATCTTTGGATGATTTGCAATAATGAGATTGAGTTCTGTTCCTAACTGTTTCAACATAACCTTCCAAAAGTGACTGCTAAACTTGGGATTACGATCACTCACAATATTGCTAGGCAATCCATACATCCTTTGGAGATTCCCAATGATAAATAAAAGATTGTCTCTGTGGATAGTAGGCCGCATAACACCCGGTGTGCATGAATTAGCAAAAAACTTATCCAAGCTTGTATATCCATGATTGGAGTGTTTTTGTGCTTGCCAATGCTCATGGCTTAGTTTATGCTCAGTGGACATGCAAGATGAAGGAAAAGATGTATAAAAAGATCTTGTGAAAGAAACTAAACATTACCCATTGTGAGCCATAGAAATTACATGAAAAAATGACTAGATAGATGTGCTAAAACTTTAGAGCCATAATAGAATGTGAACATAGACCACATCTAGGTACACACAATGACACATTTTTTTTGACATAAAATAGCATTGCTATGTAATCGAAATGGCCTATGAACTTTGAGAATAGCGGAATTAGGGAATTAGATGAAGCACTTTTGTGAGATTACTTTGTGAGCATAGATGGTGAACTTATTGATGGTAGCAACATAAACATGGTACTTAGCTAACTTGGCATGAAGAATACTTTTGCAAGAGAGAGAGTTTAGAGAACATGACAACAATTGAGGAACGGATTCATACGAAGCCGGTCCCCCTTCCAATAGGCATTTGTATTATAGTTTCTCCCATCAAGAGAGACTTGGTACAATACAATCTTTGTGCTCCTTGTGATCTCGGTGATGCAATGAAGATGGAAAGCTTCATGCATCACAAGCATAACATAAACTTTGTAGAAAGCATTAAATATCCCAAGCCTCAGTGCCAAGGACTCAAACACCTCCGAAGGTGGAGAGAGATAGCAGGGAATGAGGGTAGGGAAGAGGAAGAAGAAACACTCCATAGGAGAAAGAAATAGTTCCTCACTTATCATCACTCTTCTTTCTAGCATACATAATAGCATAGTAATGAAGATATAGAAGATGGCAAGCTTAAGAATTGAAGCATGGCTCTTGGTTGGATTTGCATTCCATAGCAAAGAATGTTGGTGTAGGCTCTCACTTCTCACAAGCTTAGAGAAGGAGGTGGAGTTCCTCTACTTTTACCAAGTGAGAATGAATCCACAAAATGAGTGTGTGAGAGGTGTATACCCCCCTAGCACACCCCTTGCTTGCTTGGAGCGAGTTCTACGTTTTGCTCCTGCCTTAAGCTCATTGGACCCCTCTCCCCCTAGCCAATCATATGCACCATGCATTTCAAGTACATGGGTAGTCTTTGGACAAGTGTCTTCCTTACCCCTTAGAGAGAGAGAGCTTGAAAATATCTAGATATCTGTTGAATGGAACTAGAAGCTCATTGGACCCCTCTTTAGCCTATCCAATAGCATTCAAGCACACCATGTGGCTAATCATAGGGAGAGTCTGACATGTGTCCCATATGCCCCTTGAGAGAAGGGTGCCCTTTGGTGAGTGGGAGGTTAAGTCAAAGATTCCCCTAACTTTGGGGCTTTCCCCTCCTTTGTAGGGTCTCTTTTTGACTCAAGCACCTTACCCCCCATGCATAGGAAGCTTCTCAAGCACCTTCCTCGTTAATCATGGCAAGCACCTTAGCCATCAAGCATGACAAGCACCTCAAGCACCTTAGTCATCAAGCACGACAAGCACCTCAAGCTTAGGTCCGGTTCCCACCGCGAGAGAGAGAGAGAGAGAGAGAGAGAGAGAGAGGAGAGAGAGAGGAGAGAGAGGGGGAAGAGAGAGAGAGAGAGAGAGAGGGGAAGAAGAAGAAGAGAATTTTAACATCGTAGGAAACTATCTCAAGAGACCTGAAAGATCTATTCGATGAAGAGAGTTGAACTCAAGACCTTTTATTCAAGAGGGAAATAGCTTAACCAATCTACCACACTTGGGTGTGTGTGTGTGTGTGTGAGTGTGTGTGTGTGTGTGTGTGTGAGAGAGAGAGAGAGAGAAGAGAAGAATAAAGAATTTTAACATCGTAGGAAACTATCCCAAGAGACCTGAAAGATCTATTCAATGAGGAGAGTGGAACTCAAGACCTTTTACTCACGAGGGAAATGGCTTAACCAATCTAGCACACTTGGGGGGTGTGTGTGTGTGTGTGTGTGTGTGTGTGTGTGTGTGTGGTGAGAGAGAGAGAGAGAGAGAGAGAGAGAGAGAGAGATCATCTCCAAAAATGTCAAAATGACCTATTGAAACCAAAAGTACAACAAATGTCCATCATATGATGAATCATAAGAACGATACAAGTGTATGGAGCATAAGTATTCTTTTGGACTCAAATGGAAGCAGCATTAGTCAGCGCCCCATTTAATTATTTGAACACGAACTCGTATTTAAACCAGAAGACGGCGTTGCCGAACTTGTCAGTGGTGGCGCCGCCGAGCGGGGTGGTGAAGGAGTCGCCTGGAAATCTTCGGTGCCGCCCGTGATGGGCTTGCTGCTGGGCTGCCCCACGTTCTCGATGCCTATAGCAGAGAAGACGCCCTTGAAGGGCAGGCTGGTGCCGTTGACAATAAAAGTTTCCGCCACGAACAAGCGCCCGCCCGTCAGCTGCGACATGGTGAAAGTGCCTCAGAAGCTCCGACTTCTCGTCCTGCTCCTTGAGCAGCGGCATGTCAAAGCAGAAAATGTCGCCGAACTGCAACGGCCCTTGCCGAGCACCCGCAGTATTACCCCCGCAGCGCACAGCGTTGAAGCCCTGCTGCTGGCCCCTTGAATCGACAGCACGTTGAACGCTTCGAACGCCGGTATGATGTTCTTCTTCAGAATCCGCGCCCCTAGCTGAGCCACTGGTGGCGGAGTCGACAGCGCCATCGTGAATAGCATCAACACATTAACTGCCAGACGTACCTGCTGCGCTGATCTACACGCCATCTCTCTACTTGGATCTCCATTCTCTCTTCTTATTGCTGAAGTGTTTGCTTTTAATACGATTTACCGAGATCAGTCGGGCATTTTTCTATCATGCTGTTCACATTTTAATTAAAGGCGTAATTAAAATGTGAACTAAAGGCAAATGCATGCAGCCAAAGGAGCTAAGGCGTTGCTTTTGTTCCAGCCTTGCAAACATTTTCATTTTTTTATTTTACTTTTTTAACCATAAGTGCAGAGAATTGTATTAGAAATAAAAAAAGTTACATCGATAGGATAGGCTGCCGAGCCAGCCTATAAATTACAAAACCAAGTATTTCTACAAGAGTTACATTAATGCTACGCAAGCTTGCGGGACCTAAATGACTTGAGGACACCCAACCGCCAGCATTCGAGAAGCGGGACAACGTTACTACGTCGAGAGAGAGAGAGAGAGAGAGAGAGAGAGAGCTCAATTTGCGGGCAGCCCAGGGCATGAAAGCAATTGCATTCTT